>NC_137065.1:10789697-10855797 GCF_032717465.1 Coenobita brevimanus
CATCATCATCACCTAAACCACCTCCTCCACTATTATCATCATCATCATCACCTAAACCACCTCCTCCACTATTCTCATCATCATCATCCTCTAAACAATCATTACTATCATCATCATCACCTAAACCACCTCCTCCACTATTATCATCATCATCATCACCAAAACCACCTCCTCCACTATTATCATCATCATCATCATCACCTAAACCACCTCTTCCACTATTATAATCATCATCATCACCTAAACCATCACTACAATCACCATCATCATCATCATCATCATCATCATCAACATCACCAACTCCACAGCCGCGGCCATCACCGTTCTCATCATCACCAGCACCAACTCCACAGTCACCACCACCACCATCATCATCACCACCACCAAGTCAACAGCCACCATCACCATCATCATCATCAACATCAACGCCACAATCGTCACCACCACATCACAACCACCACCATCACCCAGATGTCAACCACTGCACCACCATAAACAAACAAAAAACAATACTTCAGAGTGCATACCACACCGCAGAATAGCATTTTCTCCCGTAACACCCTCTCACAGGCTACTTACTCTGATTACTATACTTTCCCAATAGTATTACAATTTATCGGTTACACTTGATATTACGAGAGTGGTGGAGAGGGACTCCTTCATGTGGTGGCACCGATATACCTTGCTGGCTCCACTGCCCGGTTATACAAATGTTCCTCACTTCCCTCCTAATTTACGAAGGGCAGGAGGCCAACTTCAGCCTGCAGTCCACCTGATTCACCTTCAAATAAACCTGGTATTCTACTACTACTCTTATTACTACTACTACTTCTACTACTATTGTTATTACCTCCATCACTACTACTACTACTACTACTTCTACTACTAATAATACAACTACTACTACTATTACTATCACCACCACCACTACTACTACTACGACGACGACGACGACAACTACTACTGCTAATAATAATAATGATAACAACAACAACAATAACAACAACAATAACAATCATCACCATCATCATCATCATCATCATTATCTAATCCTGTGTTGCCCATGAGATGAGTAGGAACCCGGGGCTAGGCAAGTTGGTCCTGACATTTAAGATGAGAGAGACCAGCCTCACTCATCCCTGGGTGGCGAGCAATAAACCCCAACCACTCCTTGGATATGGAAACCTGCACAGGCTCAGTCCGATTGGAGCGCCTTAATTACCCACTAAACCACCAGGCGCCATAATTTGGCTATATGTTTACAACCCAACGTGGTAAATGGTTTCCTGGTGTACAGGAAACCATTTGGCTTGTCAGTGTAGAGTCACCCGTAGACAGAAGGAAGAGGAAAGAATGAAGGAACGAAAGACAGAAGAGGGAGTGTAGAGTCACCTATAGGCATAAGGAAGAGAAGAGAATGAAGGAATGAAAGACAGAAGAGGACGGAAGGAAAGAAAGAAGGAAGGGAGCAAAGGGCAGTCACCAGAGAGCAGCACTACATCGGGTGTGTGGCTGGTGAACGTCCCACCTACCACTGAAAATATAATAATAATAATGATAATAATAATAATAATAATAATAATATCAGTGGCAGGTGGGGGCGCTCACGATCCACTCACCCGATAAAGTGCTGCTCTCGGGTACCTGCCCTTTCCTCTCTTCCTTCCTTCTCTCCTTCTGTTTTCTTCTGTCTTTCTTTCCTTCATTCTTTCCTCTTCCTATGGGTGACTCTACACACCCTCTTCTGTCATTTTTTCTTTCATCCTTTTCTCTTCCTTCTGGTTATAGGTAACTCTGCAATGAGTGACAAGCCAAATAGTTTCCTGTACACAAGGAAACCATTTACTACGCTGGGTGGTAAATATATAACCATATTATAGCGCCTGGTGGTTTAGTGGGTAATTAAGGTGCTCCACCCGGATTGAGCCTGTGCAGATTTATATCCATGGGATCGTTGGGGTCTACTTCTTACATATTGCCACTCAGGGATAAATGAGGCTGGTCACTCTCTTATTAAATGTCAAGATCAATTTGCCTAGATCAGGGCTCCTACGCTTCCCATGGGGCAACACAGGATTAGATGATGATGATGACAATAATAATAATAATGATAACAACAATAATAATAATAATAATAATAATAATAATAATAATAATAGTAATAGTAATAATTTAAAAAAAAAAAATAATAATAATGATAATAATAATATCGCCACTACAACTACTCTCCTTCCTATTCATCCTCCTCCTCCCCCTTCTCCTCCTTCTACAAATACAGTACTACCACTACTACTACTACTGTTAATATTAATACTATTTATCCGAAGTCAGTATAACTTAGTGGCACCATTTCTAAGCAAAAAGGCATCTTGTAATATTCCCATAACTTATTACAATTATGTATTCCATTTTTTAAAATTAGGACTCGCTTTTCAGAGAGAGAGAGAGAGAGAGAGAGAGAGAGTTGGTCCTTTTTACTAAGGGGGAATATTAATTCTGGAATATTTTGTTTGCTGGCAGTGTATATTGTGAGTTTAGGTGTAAACTTTTGAAACACCCAGTTCCAACCGACTTGGATGTTATTTGCTGGTGCTGCATCTTACCCAAAGTTTGAGCCCAATATGCAAAATTATTGTTGTGATAATCTTTTTAATTTGAAAAAAATTGTTTGCCTTATTTCATTGGAGTCTTCATTCTAGTAAACTTTTTTTTTTTTTATGGAGCTCTCTTTCGAATTATTATTAAGCATTAATTTACTATGAAGTGATATTGTTAACGTCAGTGACGAAAGGTAGGAACAAAACCAATATTTGGCTTGTTGGCCAACCAAGTGAAAGACTACTTGGAAGTAAGGTACCTTCTTGTGAAGAAGTGTTAGCGCGACTTTTCTACCTGATGCAAACAGACACGAACACTGAGGGATTCGGCATGTGTTCTGTCTGAGGAACTAGGAGGATTCTGGGAGAAAGCTAGTATTCCTGCATCTGGGCCACGGAATTGTATCCCCCAAATCGAATTTCTCTATAAAGAATGGAGAAAGTTGGAGAAGAGTAAGAACTGGAATACAGAAAGAGAGAAGAGAAAGAACTTCCAAGAACAACTGAAAGATATCTTTGACACTGCACACACGAATGCCTTCGATATTATCAAAAATCATGAGGATAAGGATTTTCTTGTGGCTCACAGGGAGAAAGGGAGGCGAGGCCCTATGCTGGGTATTGACGGCAAACTCCACAAGAAAAAACGAAGACAGAGAGACGACAGATTGAACAGGAGAGTAGACAGCGTGAGGAATGTCATCGAGCAGTAAGAGAGGAAATAGTGCAGTTGGAGGAAAGCCCAACTAGTGATAAAGAAGAAACAGGTGACGATTCTACAGATATAGTAAGTCCTTCCTATTCGGCTGCAGGTTCTCCTCTGAAACGCCAACGAACACGAAAAACAGTTGTCACTACTCCAGTTGTTGCTGCTTTAGATCAGACCAAGACTTCAGACCGTGCTGCAGTCCATCTGCTTTCTGCGACCATTTCTGCCAGTGGACAAGATCCAGCAATGTATACCATTAACAGGCGAAGTATCCGCCGAGATAGAATCAAGAGTCGGAGTGAAACTGCAGAACGGCTGAAGAAATCATTCCATCCAACTGTGCGACTTGTAGTTCACTGGGATGGAAAACAAATTCTCGATGTAACAGGAGCAAATGTCACCGAACGCCTTCCAATTCTCGTCTCAGGTGATGGAGTTTCAGTGCTTCTGAATGTACACAGTTTGGGGTCAGGGACATAAAAGGCTATGGCTAATATCGTCATTGAAACCTTGAACGACTGCAGTATATCTGAACGTGTGGTAGGAATGGCATTCGACACCATTGCCAGCAATACCGGATTGTGGGCAGGGACGTGCACCCTTATTCAACAGCAGTTGCACAAGGATCTCCTCCACCTGGCTTGTCAGCATCACATTTTTGAGATCCTTGTTCAAAAGGCCCCTACCATTTGCCTTGGACCGCCCTTTGGTCTCGACATTCACATATTCAACCAGTTCAAAGTCAAGTAGAAAGCTATTGACACAACACGCTTTCAGACCTAGAATGACAATGAGGAAATGCCGGTGATTGATAGTGAGCGATGTGATGAGATCATAGCATTTTGTATGAAACAGATGCAAGAAAGCCAACCTCGAGATGATTATCGAGAACTGCTAGAGCTGTCCATTGTTGTCTTGGGTGATGTATCGCCCGGTGGAACACGGTTTCAGCACCCTGGTGCGCCACCATGCCAGATGGATAGCTAATGTTACAGCATCAAAGTCTATCTTTTCCATCATCAGACAAGCATCACACTGAAGCAAGGCCGAGGACTGAAGCGGTTTGATGTATTCATCATGATGTAAAATCTGAAATCATGGTTCGTGGCAACAAAAGCAGCTCTAGCTCCAGCAAACGATCTGAGACTTCTCCAGGAATTGTCACTTTATCCTGATAAGGACATCTCACAAATCTGTTTGAAAGCATTTGGTCGTCACTTGTGGTATTTCTCAGAGCAATTTCTTGGATTGGCTTTTTTTGATCACCTGTTGATCCTAAAGAGAAGCGAAAAATGATGATGGCTCCTGACGAAGAAGGAAGCAAAGACCTACCAAAGAGAAAAACAGTTGAGCTTGAGGAGACAACACTGAATCAGAAAACAGTTTCAAGTTGTATGACCAGTATCACCAAGAAGATCTTCACATTGCATGGCCTTCCGTATTCATTCCTAGAATTCGATCCATCCACATGGGAAAGTCGTGAGGATTACAAGGAAGCTGTGTGCATCATCCAGCGGCTACAGGTAAAAAATGACTTTGCTGAAAGAGGGGTAGCACTGATTCAAGAGTTTAATCCAGCGATGACCAGGAACGAAGATCAACGGTAGTTTCTTCCCCAGGTCGTTGAGCAACACAGGCAAGTGTATCCAGATGCGAAGAAGGCTACAGCTGGCAGCAGTTACAAGCCATGAAACTAGGGAACAGTGAGTGGGAGTTGGATTCCCATGATACTGCCCCCAGTGAGGGGCCTATACTCTGCAAAGAGGGGGACCTAGGTAACCCAGTGACATATTAACAATACGCCAAAATAGTATAACTTTGAACGTGGTGAGGCACCAGTTAAAATTGTCTAATAATCAGTGTGATTTACATACACCATTTTTTACTCAATAGAAACGAAAACCCTCAGCAGATGATGCAAAATTTTCAAGTTGAACATTAAGGACCACCCTATAAAAGAATCTACTGAATAATATACTACACACCTACACCTTCCCAGCATGCTGGAAAATGCGACATGAGAGTGAGGGCTGGAAACTACCGACCCCGTCGTCCAGCACTTTATTTGCACTTAGCCTCGTCCTTCCTGCGGCATATAGGGAAGGGAGGATGGACGTTGGTGCATCCTTCTCCTCTGATTCACGTCTCAGTTTCTTCCCCTCTGATTCTTGTCCATAAATAGACCTAAGTGTCTTGATGAACCCGAAAAATTGGGTGATGATGATAATGATAATGATGAAGATGATGATGTTGATGAAGAAGATGATGATGATGATGATGATGAAGATGATAATGATGGTGACGATGATGGTTTTCGCCACGAAAGATCCACCACTGACATACTCAACCTACTGACTCATACCATCCATCACTCAATCGACCTACATGGAGAAACTCATGCAGTAGCCCTTGATATTTCTCAAGCTTTTGACAGAATATGGCACCGTTCCCTGTTGTCGAAACTCCCTTGCTATGGACTAACGTCTTTGGTTCCTTTGATTTCCTCATATCTAAGTGACAGGAAAATAAGAGTAAAAGTAGATGATGTATATTCTAATTTCCACTCAATTAACGCCGGCATGCTGCAGGGATCAGTTCTGGCGCCAACCCTGTTCCTGGTTCATAATTAGTGATCTCTTATCTATCACCCACAATCCCATCCATTCATATGCAGATGACTCAACACTTCATAGTTCATTCACTCTCAGACACCCCTTTACAAAGTCCGATATCTCTAACTCTCAACTCAGTACAGCAATCTCCATAAATCAAGACTTATCCACAATCAGTGAATGGGGACAAAACAACCTTCTCTCATTTAAAGCTAGTAAAATTAAATATATATACAATTTATTTATAGACAAGTATTGCCAGATTCGTATATTACCTTCAGTGGTACAAATATTCGCATTTCCAAAAGTATTAAAATTCTCGGTGTCTCACTTAACTGCCCTCAGCTGCACCTCTTATGTTAGATCACTTGCTAAACCCGCCTCAAAAAAACTTGGATTATTGTACAGAGTCCGTAACTTCATCACTGAGGAGCAGTTAGCTATAATTTATAAGAGTCATGTGCGCTCTCAGCTTGAATACTGCTCACCCTTGTGGAATGGATGTGGAGAGGTTGCATTAAAACAAGTAGACAAAATTCAGAATAAAGCTGTTAGAATTATTAATAATCCTGCTATGACTAATAAACTACCTCCCTGCAAGTAAGAAGGAATGTTGCCTCTCTTGCATTATATTACAGATATATTTATAGCAACCGCTCAAACGAAGTTGCGTCCATGGTGCCACCTCTCCATGCCTTCCCTCGTGCTACACGGGCATCTGGTAGCGCTCATGACTGGAATTTCACTCAGCCATATTGCAGAACTTCTGCCTATCAGAAGTCTTTCATTCCCCGAACTGCATCTCTTTGGAACTCGCTTCCCCTGACTTGTTTCCCTGAAAACTTCAACCTACAGCTGTTCAAGTCTAACTGTTACAGATATTTTATGAGCAGAGGACACCAGTAATCTGGTGTTTGGATTAGTTCTTTTTTATTATTCATTTGTTTTTCCTTCCTCTGTCCTGTTATTAAAAAAAAAATGATGAAAATGATGTTGATGAAGAAGATGATGATGATGATGATGATGATGATGATGATGATGATGATGATGATAATGATGACTACTGGTAAGTAGAAATAATAAAAAATAAAAACAAACGTACCTTTCTCTCTTTACCCTTCGTAGGCTCTCTCTCTCTCTCTCTCTCTCTCTCTCTCTCTCTCTCTCTCTCTCTCTCTCTCTCTCTCTCTCTCTCTGCAGCTTGCACTACTGACAAGTAAGCAGCGGGCCTGTATGGATATTGCACAGTCTCCCGCCATGTCCTGCAGATGGTGATAGTTGTGGTAGTGGGTAGTGGTAGTTGTGGTGGCGGATGGTGATAATTGTCGGTACGGTGTGGTGGTGGTGGTGGCAGGATTGTGGTAGTTGTGGCAGCAGGTGGTGGTAGTTGTCGGTATTAAAGGTGGTGTTATTGGTTAGATGTGGTGGTGGTTGTGGTGGTGTGATGGTGGTGATAGCTGTGGTAGCTGGTGGTGGTAGTTGTGGTAGCTGGTGATGGTAGATGTGGTAGCAGATGGTGGTAGTTATGGTAACTGGTGGAGGCAGTTGTGGTGAGACTGTGGTAGTTGTGCGATTGTGGTAGTTCTTCGATTGTGGCAGTTATGGTTGGTGATATTGGTGATTGTGGTAATTGGCCAAAGTGGTAGCTGTGGTAGCTGATGGTTGTGCTTGTGGTGCGATTGTGGTAGTTCATTGTGGCAGTTGTAATGGAACTGTGGTAGTTGTGGCAGCTGATGGTGTGTTTGTGCTGCGATTGTGGTAACTGGTGGTAGCAGCTATGGTGCGACTGTGGTAGCTGTGGTAGCGAACGATGATAGTTGTGATAAATGGTGATGGTAGCTGGAGTGTGGTTATGGTTGCTGACAGTGGTGGTTGGGGTAGTTAGTGGTGGTTGGTTGTGGCTGCTGATGGTAATTGCTAATGGTTATATTTGTGACAGCTGGTGATGGTAGTTGTAGTTCGTTGTGGTAGTTGGTACTGGTGGTGTATGGTGTTGATGGCTGTGGTAGTTGGTGGTGGTAGTTGTGGTAGTCGGTGGTGGTGGATATTTTAGTTGGTAGTGGTAGTGTGTGGTGCTGATGGTAGTGGTAGATGTAGTAGTAGTGATGGTGTTTGTGACTGCTTATGGTAGTTGTGGTTATGAATGTTGGTGGTTGTGGTGGTAGTTGTGGTATGGCTGTGGTAGCTGTGATTATGAATGATGGTGTTTATGGTAGTTCTATGATAATGGATGTTTAATAGTAGCAGTAGTAGTAGTAGTTAAAAATAATAATAATAATAATAATAATAATAATAGTAATAATAATAATAATAATAATAATAATAATAATAATAATAATAATAATAATAATAATAATAATAATAATAATACAGCTAACAATAAATAAATAGATAAATAAATCACTGCAACAGCCCTCTACCCAGCATAATTCTGGGTGATCACTAATGAGCATAAACAAGCGCTAATTATATCAGGCAATGCAATTAATTAATTTATCTGAATAATCCCATGCTCAGCTCAATACCAAGATTTCATATAAATTATAATGAAAAAAATCTCATATCTATTAATCTTGTTTCAGTTATCCTTCAGTTGTTCTCATTTCTTCACTCCAGGAAAATTTTTCTCTGTTGTATATGTATCTAACTGTGAATCTGAAAAGATGATTTTCATTTTCTTTTTTTATAACTACAGACGATCTTTTGAAACGAAAATCTCTTAACGTACGCAGATCTCATTCGTCTGGCGAAAATCTCATAATATTCGAGTCTTATTCATCTTACCAAAATCTCACCATAATTTCTCATGCAACTTACGAAAATCACTCATTCATCTTACAGATATTTTATATAGCTTACGAAAATTTCAATTATCTTACAAAAGTCTCTTTCAGCACATGAAAACTTCATTCAACCTAGGAAAATCTCTTACGAAAATGTCATTAAAATCTCATTCGACCTACGAAAATAATTAAACTTACGACTACGAATATCTCTTTCAACTTAGGAAAATCTCTTAACTTAGGAAAATCTCATTGAACTTACGAAAATCTCCCATGCATCTTACAATTTCAGTCAACAAGAATCTCATTCAGCTTACAAAAATCCCTCAACTTAGGGAAAGCTCTCATTCCACTTACTTAAATCTCTCATTCTGAATGGACTTGCGAGCTATTGCATTTACAATACCCAGTAAGGCAGTCAACGGTAGTGTGTCCCCAACAGCGTCACTCACTCACTCACTCATCACTCGTTCACTCAGTTAAGTCCAGTCCACACTCTTCGCCATGCAGTGCACTCTGTTGCACGTCATGCTGCCAAACTCGTGTTGCTGAGGCCGGTGATGTCCACATTAGCACAATGGGCAGAGCGCGCTAGTTACTGCTGAGCTGCAAAAGGTGGTGGAAGGATACCAACATTGCAGCAGTTCATGAGACTGTGATGTGGAGCACTGTGGCACTATGTTGTGCCAGAATGTAGAAGAATAGGAAAACGAAGATGTGATGCAAGCACTGGCTGTCTCGACGTAATTTCAGAAGGAAGCCCGACGGATACTGTGGGCATTGCAGCGCTCTGTCACCACGAAATGCCCCTCGGCCAGATTTGCCAGAAGCTGCGGCACAGATCCTCCGCGGCACAAAAACCACTCACTTACTCACTCGCCACTCACTCATTCACTCACTCACTTTCTCGTCTCTCACTTACTCGTCAATCACTCACTCACTCATCAGTCACTCACTTATCACTCACTCATTCACTAACTCACTTGGCACTTACACATTCACTCACTTACTCGTCACTCACTCACTTACTCATTCACTTACATGACACCCGCTCACTCACTCACTTTTACGTCACTCACTCACTCGTCGCTCATTTGTCACTCATTCGTCGCTCAGTCACCCACTCACTTACTCAGTCACTCGTAATTCACTCACTCAGTCACTTTCTCGTTCACTCGCTCACTCACTTACTTACTGTACTTGTCACCAACTCACTCACTCTTCACACACTCACTCGTCACTCACTCACTCGTCACTCACTCACTTGTCACACTCACTCGTCACTAACTCACACACTCATCACTCATCACTCACGCACTAGCTCGTCACTCACTCACTCACTCATCCCTCACTCAGTGCCACTCATTCACTCACTCACTTGTCACTCACTTGTCAATCACTCACTCACTCGTCAGTCACTCACTCATTATTCGCTCATCACTCACTCACTCATTCACTAACTCAGCACTCACACACTCAATTACTCGTCACTCGCCGACTTACGCACCCACTCACTTTTCTGTAACTCACTCGTCACTCGCCGACTTACGCACCCACTCACTTTTCTGTAACTCACTCGTCACTCACTCATTCGTCACTTGCTCACCTACTCGCAACTCACTCACTTATTCACTTGCCCACTCACTCACTCACTTGTCATTCACTCACTCACTCGTCACTCATTCATTTTTCACTCTCTCACTCATTTGTCACTCACTCTCTCACTCGTCCCTCACACACTCATCACCCATTACTCACTCAGTCATCACTCACTAACTCGTCACTCACTCATTTACTCACTTGTCACTCATTCATTTACTCACTCGTCACTCACTCAGTCACTCACTCACCCGTTCATCCGTCACTCACTCGTAACTTGCTCACTCCCTTACCCACCCGCTCATTTACTCACTCATCACTCGCTCGCTCATCACTCACTCACTGGTCATTCACTCACTCGTCACTCACTCACTCAGTCACTCACCTCTGACTGAATCACTCGCCTCTCACTCACTCATTCACTCACTCACTCACTTCTCATTCACTCACTCACACTCGTCACTCAAACACTCACACTCGTCACCCACTTACTCACACTAGTCACTTACTCACACTCGTCACTCACTCTCACGCTCATCACACACTCACTCACTGTCAATCGTCACACACTCACACTCGTCACTCACTCTCACGCTCATCACACACTGACTTATTCACAATCGTCACTCACTCACTCACACTCGTCACCTACCTACTCACTCACACTTGTCACTAACTCATTCATTCACACTTGTCACTCATTCCCTCACTCACTCACACTCGTCACTCACTCACTTGCTCACATTCTTCACTCACTCGCTCACTCACTGACACTCACGTGTCACTTATTCACTCAGTTACTCGTCACTCACTCACCTACTCACTCACTCACACATGTTACTCATTGACTCACACTCGTCACTCACTCACACGCGTCACTCATTCACTCACATTCGTCACTCACTCACTCGACACATACTCGTCACTCACTCACTCACACTCGTCACGTCTTCACTCACACTCGCCACTCACTCATTCATACTCGTCACTCACTAACTCATTCACTCACTCGTCACTCACACTCGTCACTCAACAGAACACTCACTCACACTCGTCACTCACTCACCCACTCACTCTGGTCACTCACGCACCCACAAACACTTAACTCATTCGCTCACTCACTCGTCACTCACTCACCCATTCACTCAATCACTCACTCATCACTCACTCATCACTCATTCAACAATCACTCACTCACTCACTCACTCACTGTACTTTTCTGAAGGCCTAGGGGAGGTACTGTGCGTAGCTTTGGAGGTTACGTAACGTGTCTTCCTTACCGATTTGTTCTGCAAACTGTTCAACATCCTCTTGTGTTATTAATGCAGATTATATTCAGATTACAACCATACAGATGTGTGTGTGTGTGTGTGTGTGTGTGTGTGTGTGTGTGTGTGTGTGTTTGTGTGTGTGTGTGTGTGTGTGTGTGTGAGAGAGAGAGAGAGAGAGAATGTGTGTGTGTGTGTGTGTGTGTGTGTGAGAGAGAGAGAGAGAGAGAGAGAGAGAGAATGTGTGTGTGTGTGTGTGTGTGTGTGTGTGTGTGTGTGAGAGAGAGAGAGAGAGAGAGAGAGAATGTGTGTGTGTGTGTGTGTGTGTGTGTGTGTGTGTTGTATAATCAGTGTGGGAGTCACTCATTTGTAAGTCAATAGGGATTCATGAAGAATATGCGGAAAAAGTATTTGGAAATGCTGGATTTTTACCAATAGTGCGATGACGTCATTAATTTATATATCGCGGTGACGTCATTAGCCTATATAGCGTAGTGACGTCATTAACCTTAATAGCGCGGTGACGTCATTAAACTTAATAGCGCGGTGACGTCATTAACCTATATAGCGCGGTGACGTCATTAACCTACATAGCGTGGTGACGTCATTAACCTTAGTAGCGCGGTGGTCATTAACCTACCGGTATATAGCGCAATGACGTCGTATATATTTAACCTATTTTGCTCTGACGTCACCTATATAGCTCGGTGATGTCATTTGAATTTACCTTATTGGGCGTTGACGTTATCTAATTGTACTTTATAGCATGATGACGTCATTTATAGCAGGGTGACGTCATTCATGGAGGGGTGACCTCATTTATAATAATGATGTCTTTTATAGTAGTGATGTCAATTAAAGCAGTGACATCATTATAGCATTGACGTTATCTATAGCGTGCTTACGTCATTATAGTAGTTACATAATCCATAGATGGGTGACGTCATTTAGTGTATAATGACCACTTATAGCACTGTGACCTCATTTATAGCACGATGACGTCATTAATAGTAGTGACGTAATTTATAGAATGGTGACGTCGTTTATTTTAAGGTGACGTCGTTTATACCCGGTGACGTAATTTATAGCAGTGACGTCATTTATAGCAGAATGGCGTCATACATAGCAGGGGGACGTCATGTATAGCAGTGACGTCATTTATAGAAGGACAACGTTCTTAATAGCAGGATAACTCATTATACCAGTGACGTCATTCATAGCAGAGTGACGTCATTTATAACTGACGTTATTTATAGCAGTGTGGCGTCATTTGTAGCAGGGAGGTGTCGTTTAAAACAGGGTAACGTCATTTATAGCAGGGTAACGTCACTTATAGTAGTGACGTCATTTGTAGCAAGGTGACATCATTTATAGCAGGGTGACGTCATTTATATGGCGGGGTGACGTCTTTTTACAATGGTGATGTCATTTATAGAGCGGTGAAGCCTTTTATAGCAGGGTGATGTCATTGATAGTAGTGACGTCATTTGTAGCAGGGTGACGTCATTTATTGCAGGGGTAACATCATTTATGGCAGAGTTACGTCATTTACAGCAGGGAGACGTAATTTGTAGCAGTGACGTCATGTACAGAAGTTACATTATATAGAAGTGACGTCATTTATAGCTTGGTGACATCATTAATAGCAGAGGCATTTTTCTTACATGATAACGTCATCATCATCATCATCAGCCGTTTGAGTGTCCACTGCAGGACTGGCCTATCCCGACAGGAATGGGGACGATACGGTCAATGTATATCTACCAAGTGGCTTAGGCTGTCTGGTAGAGATTGTATGTACAGTGCAGTAAGGAGAGAAGTGCTTGTAAGTGTGATTGTAATGTTGGAGTTGTTTTGGATGTGTGTGTAGTCTGTGAACCAAGTGTAATCGGCCTGCGCAAGCCGACTGGGTGCAAGCATACTTTATAGTATGCGACACTGGTTCAACCACAGCACCCCTTATGTCCACCAAAGCGGTACGTGGCCGGGTGAACACTCCGCAAGTTTATTACCCTGGCGGGGCGCTAACCCTTGTTCTCCCATGTGCGAAAACCCACACTTTATCATAGAGGCTCTATCTATCTATCTATCTATCCATCTATCTATATATGTATATACTTCAAATGAAGAAAAAATTTTCATATAATGAGTCAGATCGTCTGAAGATACTAGAAATAAATAAAAAGGGCTATGGAAATAATATTAGGTAGAGAAGGATTCAATGGGCTGTAATAGTGAACGAATGAGTGAGTAGCCCGTTTAACTTGATATAGTACTGACGTTCTCCCATTATCTTCTTATTTCCTTTTTTCCCCCTTGCTCTCTGGATCCTACCTCACCCCATCGTTGGGTAAGGGAGGAGATCATGATGATGATGATGATGATGATGACGACGACGACGAGGAGGAGGATAATGATAGTTGTGGTGCTGATGATGATTATGATAGTTCTGATACCGATGCCGATTCCGGGTGTTTGAGAGTCAAAACAATACACATAATAAAAAAAATGGAAAACGAAAAATGAGAACGATTTAAAGTGAGCAACAGTGAGGAATTTTGGTGAATCTGTCCTGCTTTTCAACAGGAATGGAATTAATTGCAGATTTGTGTTCTGATTCTGGCATCCACGACAAACTGTACTTATGTTGTTAAGATACTTTGATTCATACACCTGTACAGAATGAAATCACACACACACACACACACACACACACACACACACACACACACACACACACACACACACACACACACACACACACATTATTCAACTTTCGTAATTGTGATGATGCGTAAACACACACAAAACAAAAGCACGTACCAGTCAACACACAAAGAGAATACCCTGTAACAGTAATCACACAAACACAAGAAGAAAAATACAATAACTACTCAAACACACACTACTATTACCAGTAAAGCAAGACAATACACAGACACAAAAAAAACACACGTACATAATAAACACAAGAACAACAATTAACAGTGAAAACAATAAACACACACACACACACACACACACACACACACACACACACACACACACACACACACACACACACACAATCAATAGCTAGCTCAAGTATACACACATGAAGTACATAGATGCAGTTAAAACACATACATACACAAAAACTTGTACACGGAAACACATACACCTGCATTCCCACACACATCATCACAGGATCACAGGATATACACAAACACACGTGCTTGCACAGAGACATACACAAACAAAATAATATGTACACACACACACACACACACACACACACACACACACACAAACAAACAACTAACCAAACAAATCGTCATTATTGTGAATGATTTTGTGGGTCGGTAATTATAATTAATGGATAAGATGAATGGAATACTTAGTTTCCCTCTCTGTCTGTCTGTCTGTCTGTCTCTCTCTCTCTCTCTCTCTCTCTCTCTCTCTCAGATTTGCCCATCATTCTATTTTTACCCTGAGAATAAAGCAGTGTCGCTCATTCACATTAATGGGGCACTCATAACTCTCTCTCTCTCTCTCTCTCTCTCTCTCTCTCTCTCTCTCTCTCTCTCTCTCTCTCTCTCTCTCAGATTTGCCCATCATTCTATTTGTACCCTGAGAATAAAGCAGTGTCGTTCATTCACATTAATGGGGCACTCATAACTCTCTCTCTCTCTCTCTCTCTCTCTCTCTCTCTCTCTCTCTCTCTCCTCTATATTGTCTCCATAGTTATGTACTTGCCTATCTCTCTATTTATCTGTCACGAGGTTTTTGAGATTATGCAATATTAAAGAATAACATTCAATAATACTTGAGAATAGGACAAAGAACTGACTTGTGAAAATCAAGCAATGATTACTTTATGCCGGGTCACTTCGCCGATTCTCTAAGGACGAGAACTTATAAACTTTCTCAACAGTACACAGCAGAGACTAATTACCCACACGTGCTGTTTATTGGAACTGTTAGCCTCTAGAGAAAGTGACTCCACCCCTGACAATCAATATCTAATGCTATTAATGATACACAAGTTCTTGCCGGTGCATTAACTCCTAGATGGCACAACGGATTTTAAGCTTAATACAAAAGGACTGGCCTAAGTACCAATTGAAAAATACAAAGCATTTATGCAAACTAGGAGCTATAACTAAAATAAGCTTAATGTGGAGAAATAAAACACGAGTTTACTACATTAAGCTCAAGAGAAAAGAACTGTAAATTTATTGATTACAATGAGATAAATTTACGTAACATGTTTCAAAATGAATTCAAAATAAGAGAACACACTCACTCGCTCACTCAAAAGCTAAACTCTTAAGCCTAGGAAAATACGAAAGAAAAATATTGGTCAGAGAGTGGGCTAAGCGAAATGGACTGGGCGTCATTGCTGAGGAAGGACGCTGCACATGCTAAACCTCTCGCTGGTTCACACTAGGTAGGAATTCAGGAACTCGCTGGACAACGGCGGCACTGCTCCACACTTGGCCCAATCGAACCTGCTTCCATGACACTCAAATCCTGACTGACTTCAAATTGTGCGAGAGAGAGGAGAAAGTGGGCTGCACTTGCTAACGGCTAAACGAATTTAGTGTGAGCGATACATGCCCATAACAAATCACTCAGCGGAGGTGCTAATGTCGCTCACAAAGACAATCACTTATGAAACAGTGAAAAATTGTTCTGAAAACACTCCCGATCGGGTGAATACGTGGCGGTTGACTGAGTGATACATACTGGGATTCCACTAGAATTCGCAGTTTCCCACCAAAGTTCAATGTCACGAGTTTATTTAAATATAGGATCGCGCCAACTCGTGACAATCTACCTACCTCCCTATCTGTCTCTTTTTCTATGTATCTGTATATACGTATACCTGTCTACCTATTAATATGTATGTCTATCTATCTGTCTCTCTATCTATCTATCTGTCCACATCCATTGCCACATATCCACAATAGTTTCACATGAAAACTTCCTTTTTATCAAAAGAGAGAAAAAAAATCCACATATAAAAATATTATCCCAGTGAGGCGTCTTGCCCCGAGGTTAGATTGTCAGTATTCTCTTTGGATGAGGAGATTCCCTAACACCTCTTCCTAACCGATTTATTATCTTTTTTACACTTTATTGTCCTATTTCTTATTATATAAATCCT
Source organism: Coenobita brevimanus (assembly GCF_032717465.1). Lineage (NCBI taxonomy): Eukaryota > Metazoa > Arthropoda > Malacostraca > Decapoda > Coenobitidae > Coenobita > Coenobita brevimanus. The sequence continues at coordinate 10,806,415 of NC_137065.1, forward strand.
GCCAACCAGCCATAACCAGAAAATAAATCGCTAAGGGAGAGGGGTTGGGGAGCTTCTTTAACCAACGAGAATATGGGCACAGAAGGTTCAACTCCTTCAGTGCGAGGTCTGTCTTAATCTGAATCGTCTGAAGGCGGACTGAATTTACTAGAAAAATCTTAGTGAAAGGGTTGTTGGTTATTTTTCCCTTAGATAATTAAAGCCTTTTTCAACGAATTTATTCCTTTGGAGGGAACATAAATAAACGTCAAACAAGAAGCGGTGCCAAGGCACAGCAAACCGGTCCCCGGCAGTCATTTTAGTGCAGACGAATAAACACAACGGGATATCTAATCAAAGATATCACTTATCAAATCTGGAGTAAATAGGGTGAAAACTGACAATTTTATGCCCATTTGAAATTTTAGGCCCGATCCACCTGACACTGACCCCTTACTGCTAACTGGAGAGTGACCACCCTGATGTAATGAGGCATGTTACAGGATGTAGATTTGAAAGATGCACCTTTAGATTTTGGTTTCATGTCGATATGGCGAATTTGAAGGGAGTTATGGCAAAAAAATAAATAAATAAATAAATAAACATTTTTTGGCCCTACAGCCTGGGCCTTGGCCCAATGTCACCCAAAATATTATCAGGTGATCAGTAAGTCATAGCTCATCATCCCTGTAATTTTAGTCAAAATCGCACCAGTAGTTTTTGCGTAAAGTTGTTTACAGATAGACAGACAGACTGACAGACAGACAGACAAACAAATAAACAGAAAAAAAACCAGAGGGTAAAAAAAGTCCTATTATCGTCTTGAGTAGATTAGGGTTGAATGACTGGACTACCCTCCATGTGGCGTTACACATTAGAATACATAAGTAAATGAATAAATAAGTAAATGATATAATAAATGACTAAATAAATCAAATAAAACTTGAAAACAAGTGACCTCTCTAACATTCGAACCTAGGGCGCCTTGACCCACTAAACCTCCAGGAGCTCATAAAGCCCTTAGCTAGTGATTTAGCCTTTGACTTGCTGAGAGAGAGAGAGAGAGAGAGAGAGAGAGAGAGAGAGAGAGAGAGAGAGAGAGAGAGAGAGAGCACAGGAGAGACAAAAAAAAGTCCATATCACTTCAGTGGCCTTTGGGAGCTTGGATCCTTGGCCAGTAGTGATACATTAGAAACTCCTGTGTAGGTATACCTTGTGTGTTGCAGGGACGGCTCAGTGTGCTGGTGTGGGTGTGGCAGGAGTAGTGATCCATCAGAAACTCCTGTGTAGGTGGCTTGTGTGTTGCAGGGACGGCTCAGTGTGCTGGTGTGGGTGTGGCAGGAGTAGTGATCCATCAGAAACTCCTGTGTAGGTGGCTTGTGTGTTGCAGGGACGGCTCAGTGTGCTGGTGTGGGTGTGGCAGGAGGTGTAGGAAGGGAAGGAATGATACAGTGAACACCTTTATAACGCTGACGGAGCCGTCCCCGCACCACACAAGAACTGGCCAGTGTAAAAGAAGCAGGGTTATATATGCACCAGCCTGGACATATACTGTGACTTGTGTTTAGCTTTATGTTCAGTTCTCTCTCTCTCTCTCTCTCTCTCTCTCTCTCTCTCTCTCTCTCTCTCTCTCTCTCTCTCAGGAATATTAAATAAAAACATTACTGGACAGAACTGTGCCAAATATTGAATAATAATCAAGGACAATCTGAGAAACAAGTGACTAAACTGGGGGTAATAAAGAAAAACAACAAATAAATATATGAATCAGTAAATAAACAAATAAATTAAAGCTGAAATAAAAAGCCCACAAGGCCAGATCCCACATTTGTTCAGCTTTATTCATGCATCCAAATCTATGGCCGAAAATTTCAGTATCAAACAGGTACTGAACGGGTTTGTCATTACACATGGATTTGGCTGGCATTTTTTTTTTTATTCTAAATAGTATTTGATATTCTAACTCATAATTTTGTTGTTCTAACTCTTACTTTTAATATTCTAACTAATTTTTAATATTCTAACTGTTACTTTTAATATTCCAACTCTTACTTTTAATATTCTAACTCTTATTTTTGATACTGTAACTCTTATTTTTAATATTCTCTTACTTTTAATATTCTAACTCTTAGTTTTAATATTCATTCATTCATTCATTGCCAGACACCATGTATCCCAAACGGGGTGGCCAAGGCTTAGAGTTAATTGTTTTACAGGGAGGGGCACTAATCCTCCACCAACCCCACTTGACACGTAGGGAGAACGTTAAGCCAACAGCATCTGGTGTTCCAAGGCGGTCACCCATCCAAGTACTAACCAGACCCAACGTTGTTTTAATATTCTAACTCTTAATTATTCCTTTCTTCCTTCTTCCTCCTCTTTCACTTGCGTTTTTTTTGGGGGGGTATTCTTATTTTTCTATGTTCTTTTTCATAATGTCGGTTCATATTTTTATCATTATTATTATTCTCATTATTAATAGCATTATTATTTTCATTATTATTATTGTTGTTGTTATTATTATTATTATTATTATTATTATTATTATATAAGTATCATTAGGATTGATATTATTATTACTGTTATTATTATTATTATTATTATTATTATTATTATTATTATTGTTATTATTACTGTTATTATTATTATTGTTATTATTATTATTATTATTATTATTATTATTATTTTATTATTGTTATATTATTATTATTATTTTTATTATTACACCGCTTCCCGTCCGATCAGCGAAGTTAAGCAACGTTGGGTCTGGTTAGTACTTGGATGGGTGACCGCCTGGGAACACCAGATGCTGTTGGCATCCCTACGTGTCAAGTGGGGTTGGTGGAGGATTAGTGCCCCTCCCTGTAAAACAATTAACTCTAAGCCATTGGCCACCCCGTGTGGGATACATGGTGTCTGGCAATGAATGAATGAATGAATTATTATCTTTATTATTTATAATATTAGTGTCACTATGAAGCAAACCAAAGGAAAACTTAATGTGTGTGTGTGTGTGTGTGTGTGTGTGTGTGTGTGTGAGAGAGAGAGAGAGAGAGAGAGAGAGAGAGTCATAAATCACCTGTATTGCTTCCTCTTATTATAAACTTAGCCTTTTAGGTGGAGGATCTGTGTGTGTGTGTGTGTGTGTGTGTGTGTGTGTGTGTGTGTGTGTGTGTGTGTGTGTGTGTGTGTGTGTGTGTATAATTCGTCTTTCTATCGACCGATCTATCTACCTATTCCACTATCCACTTGTATATCTATCTAGCTACTTATCTATCTACCTACCACTGAATCAATCACTCAGTCTACCAATCTACCTATGTCTATCCATCTATCTTTATCCCTTTATTAATCCATCTATATGTCCATCTCATCCATCTTCTCTTACCTCATCTTCCTCCTTCCTCCTTCTCTTCCCCATCCTCCTTCTCCTTTTGTTATCATCTTCTCTTACTTCTCATTATTTTTTCTTTCTCCTGCTTGCTCCTTCCCTCTCGCCTTCATTCTCTCCGTCTCTCTCTCACTCTTTCTTTGTTTTCCTCTCCGTCGCTCTTTCTATTGTCACTCTTTCCTCTCTAATCCTCTTTCTGTCTTCTGCTCCTGTTTTTAGCATGCTCTCGTCTTTCCTTCCTCTCTTCTTTCATGCTCTTCTTCCTCTTTTCCTTCTCTTCTCTGCATTCCCTCTTCCTCTCCTTTTGTCTCCCTCTTCCTTTCTTACCTCTTTCTCTCCATCCTGTTCTTCTTTTTCTCCATTTCTTTTTCTCTTTTTTCTCCTCCATTCCTTTCTTTCTTCCCTTTCCTTTTCTCTCTCTATCACTATTCTTTTTCTCTAAATTCTCTCTCCTGTGTCCTCGTAACTCTCTATTTACTCCCTGCTGCACTTCGCTCTCCCTCCTTCATTTTATCCTTCCTCCACTTCTCTCTCGATCTCTCCTCTCGCTGTCTCATCCTTTCTCTCCCTCTCCTCTATTTTTTCTCTCAACTTTTCCCTCTCCATTCTCTCCTTCCTCCTTTTCTTTTCCCTCTTCCTTCTCTCCCTCTCTCTCTTCATTCTTTGCATCTCTCCCTCTCCCTTCGCCTCTAACCAGCACTACATTGTCCAAAGACCTGTCCTGACTCTCTCTCTCTCTCTCTCTCTCTCTCTCTCTCTCTCTCTCTCTCTCTCTCATTATTTTCATCATTATCATCATCATTTTCCTCCTCTTTTTCCTTTCTCCTCCTTCATTCTTCCTGTCTCCCTGTTCTATCTTCTTCCGTGGCTCCTCCGTCTCTCTCACCTTCCTCTTCCTCCATGTCGCTCCATCTCCTTCTCTTTCTCTCTGTTATGAGTCCATATTATATTTACAAATCATAATAGATAGATAGATAAATAGACAGATAGACAGTTCTATGCGAGCCTGGGAAAGGGAAATGATCTTGCAAGTTAAACTGAGGAAAAGCTGACGACAGATTAGGAAGTAGCAATGTCAGGAGATGATGCAGGCAGTTTGTCAGCGAAATAGCAGGAGAACAAAGCCTAGTGACATACACACATACTCACACACAGGTTTCTGGAACTTTCCAACCACAGTGTAACACACGTGACACAACCCCTGTTTCACCAGAATTTAGGAAGCAGAGCTCAGAAGGAGACAGGCCATAGAACCGGCAGGTAGTAGAGAGAAGGGCTTAGCAACATGGAAGAGAGAGAAAGAGAGAGAGAGAGAGAGCGAGACAGGGAGGTAGCTAGCGGGACTCTACTTTATACTTCGCTCTGTGTGTGAGAGACTTTGTTAATATTTCCAAGACTAATAAAAATAGTCCCATACTATTCTTTACCTCTCCTGTCATGGCATGACAAAAGGGAACCAAGATTATCTACTTACAAATCTACTCACTTATAACAACCGCTCGTCCACATGTTCAATATAAATAATCTACAAAACTCCACTACAAGTTTATACAAAGTCTTTTTGTGACATCTCCTCCCGCCTCTAACCCACATTATATTGTCAAAGTTAAGACCGAGACTCTCTCTCTCTCTCTCTCTCTCTCTCTCTCTCTCTCCCCAGTAAGCTAGACTTACACAATTTAACAGTTGCGTCAACAAGAAGACACTCTTGCCGTTAGTCATTGTTTTTTCACTCCCTCTTATTTATTATCCTCTCTTCCTCCTCCTCCTCCTCCTCTTCCTTCATCTTCCGCGCTCCTTCTCCCCCTCTTCCCCTCCTTCTTCCTCTTCCTCCTCCTTCTCTTCCTCCCTTCATTTTTCTCTTTTCCTTCCTTTCCTTCTTCCGCGCTCCCCCTCATCTTCCTTCTTACTTTTAACTCACTCATTGTAGCCTCTTCCCCATCTCCGTACTTTATTTTTCTCTTCTTCTCCTCCTTGCCCTTTTTCTTCCTTCCTCCTGATTCTCCTCTTCCTTCATCTTGACCTCGGTCTTCCTTCTCAAGTACATATTTTCTTACTCCTCCTCTTCCGATTTTCTTCATTTTTCTCGTTCTCTTTCCTTTCTTTTTCCACCATGTTCCCTCTCCTCTTTCTTTTACCTCCCTCCTTACTTCTCTTCCTCTCTTCCTCCTCCCCTTCTTTCCTTTACTCCTTCTCCTCATCCTTCCTTTTTTCCTCATTCCTACTGTTTCCTCTCCTGATATTTATCATCCTTTCTTCTTCTTTCTTATCCTTCTTCACTCCCTCTTCTTTCATTCTTATTCTCTTCTGTCAGTGGTTCTAACCTGGGGGTAAATTACCCCCCCCCCCGGAGATAATATGGCAATTTGTGGGGGGTAACGGAAGGGCGACAGAAAAAAAAATAAAAAGCACACACACACACACAAGTGACACAAGTGGAGGAATTCAGGGAACAGAGAAAACAATACGACGGCTGGGGGCAGAATATTGTATAATATATATCTATCTATCTATCTATCTATAGCCCGACGCCCTAATCCCGCAAAGGGTGGCCGCAGACAAAACGCCTCCAAGTCACTCTGTCACCCACCATTTGACTCCCCTCCCCCCAACTCACCCCCCCCCCTCCCTCATATACCTCTCAACTCCATCCCTCCACCTCATCCTCGGTCTACCCCTCCCTCTCCCTCCCTCCACCTCACCTACATACACCCTCTTAGTCAGTCTTTCATTCTCCATCCTCTCCACATGTCCAAACCACCTCAGTGTATTTCTCCTAATCTTTTCAACCACATCCACATCTACCCCACAACGTTCCTTCACTTCTTCATTCGTCAACCTGTCCCTCCATGTCACTCCACATGCTCCTCTCAAGTAACTCATTTCCACTGCTCTCACTCTTGACTTGTTCCCCTCTTGCAAGGTCCACGCCTCGCTTCCATACGTCAGGGTAGGGATCACAATACCATCATGCAGTGACTTCTTAACTTCCATACTCACCTCCCTATTTCTCATCACTGCTTTCAGTGTGCCAACAACCTTCCTTCCCTGCTGTACCCTTTCACGTACTTCATCCCCCAAAGTTCCATCCTTACTCATCACACTACCCAAGTACTTGAATGCACTCACATTCTCCATATCCTCACCATCCAACCTCACTGCACACTCTGTGACTTCATTCCTCTCAAACACCATAACTTTACTTTTGTTTACATTAACTTTCAGCTTCCTCCTCCTACACACTGTCCCAAATTCATTCACCAAACCTTGCAACTCCCATTCATCTTCACTCAACAATACTGTATCATCAGCAAACAGCAACACCGGAAGCTTCCAAATCTCACCCTCATTCATTAAGGCCACCCCCACATCCACTGCCCTACCTTGTACCTCCTTTACGACCCCATCCATATATATATTAAACAGCCAAGGAGACATTACACACCCCTGTTTCAGTCCCACATTGAGATCAAAGAACTCACTCAGCTCACCATCCACTCGCACCGTAGCCCTAGCTCCCTCGTACATACTCTTCACAGCACTCAACAATTTCCCCTCCACTCCATATATTCTTAATACCTTCCACATACCTTTCCTATCTATTCTGTCATAAGCTTTCTCCAAGTCCATGAAGGCAGCGTACACTTTCCTTCCCTTCTCTAGATACTTCTCCACTAAACATCTTAGAACAAATATCTGATCTACACACCCTTTTCCCTTCCTAAATCCCCCTTGTTCTTCTCCAACTAGCTCCTCTGTCATATGCCTAACCCTATCAATGAGTATTCTACCATATATTTTACCAGTCACACTAAGAAGGCAAATACCCCTATGGTTACCACATACTTCTCTCTCCCCTTTTCCTTTGTACAGAGGAACAATTATACCTGATTTCCAGTCCTCTGGAACCCTTCCCTCTTCCCAAGCCAATCTACACAACTTCCATATCCACTCCACAACAATCTCACCCCCATACCTAAGCATTTCACCACACACTCCATCAATTCCTGGGGCCTTTCCCAGCTTAATCTTCTTCATCGCTTCCACTACTTCCGACCTACTGATCTCTTCCTCCCTCCTCTCATCTCTTCTTCTCCCAGCCATTCCCCAACCACTTATACTCACACTGCTCTCACTCTCTACATTCAACAAATCCTCAAAGTGCTCCTTCCATCTCCTCAATTTCTCTCTCTTCTCCACCAACAATCTATTATTCCTATCTTTCACTCCCCTACTATTTCCCCTTTCACACTGCCTTACTTTCTTTACCTCCTTCCAAAACAATTTCTTACTCTCCCTCCATTTCACACTCAGATTCCTCCCAAACTCTTCATCCACTTTCTTCTTACTCTCCTTCACCAGTCTCTTAACCTCCCTTCTCCTGCTCACATATACCTCTCTCTTCTCTCTCTCATCTTCTCCCTTACCTCTACTCGCCAACCATTCACCATATGCCTTCTTCTTTTGTTCCACAGCTCGTTTCACCTCATCATTCCACCATGCTGTCCCTTGCACACCCTTGCATCTCCTCCTCACTCCACAAACCGCCTCACACGCTGTGCTTATCTCTTCCGTGAATATCTTACATACGTCTTCCACCCCTTCCATCTGCTCTAGCTCATACCTTCCCAATCTTTCTTCCACTATGCTCTTATACTCTGTCCTCTTCTCACTATCTTGCAATTTCTCCACTCTTCTCACAGGAGCTGCTTCCTCCTGTCATCCCCTTCGCCTCCTCAACCACTTTCTTTGCAGCTCTACCTTGGCCATCACTAAGTGATGGTCCGAGACTCCATTCCCCCACCCTCTCCACACCCTTGCATCCAACACTTGTCTTCTCATTCGCTCATCCACACACACGTAATCTATCATTGCCTTTCGTTCAACAAGTTCACCATCCATCCTCCTCATTACTCTCCATGTATACCGGTGGATCATCTTATGACGAAAGTAGGTGTTGGCTATTGCCAACCCCTTACCAGCACAGATGCCCACCAAAGCACTACCATTCCCATCTACTTCCGCTGGCACACCCCACTGACCAACCACTCCATCCACTCGTACATTCCCGACTTTGCCATTCATGTCTCCAATCAACAGCACTCTCTCGCTCCTCTCAAACTTGTCCATACATGCTTCTACTCTCGCCCAAAACTCATCTTTCACTCTTGCCACTCGATCCTCTGTTGGAGCATATACACATACAATCGCCCATGCTTGTATACCTACTTTCATCCTCACCCATACAATCCTTCCACCCACTGTTCCATACTCTCTTATATTCTCCTTCCACTTCTTGCTTATCATCAGACATACTCCCTCTCTTGCCCTCTCATTCTCACTGACTCCCGCACATATACCTACACCGTATTCCCATTCTCTCATCCTTTCACCTTTCCATTTAGTTTCAGTCAATCCACATATATCCACTTTTGCATCCTCAAGCACCTGGACAATCTCTCTCTCTTTCACTTCATCATTCACTCCTCTCACATTCCACGTTCCTACTCTCAGAATGTCCTTTGTCCGTTCCTTAGTCGTCAACGTATGGTCCGTCCGGGTCCGAGGCGCTTTATTTGCTTTTTTAGTTAGTTCTTTTTACGGGGTGGGGCACTAACCCACCACCAACCCTTTTAGTCGCCTCGTACGACAAGCAGGGATACTGGGGGAGTATTCTTGAAACCCCCCTACCCCCATACACCGGCTTAATGCAAACCTAGTAAGTAATAAAGTTAAAAGTAATAACAATGACTATTAAAAACTATTTTTCTTAATCTGAAAAATGCAGTTGCGTGTGTGGCAGGCGTGAGTGTTTGACAGGTATGCTTCAGGACACAGTCACTCAGCAACCCTGAGAATGACGCGTCCATTACGTGTTTAGTCAGCTCACTCAACTGCCTGAGTCTGCCTTACACTGTCAGTTTCTTCGTGAACAGCAGCTGAGGTGGACCTAACCAGGTATTTATGTGTATTGTGCAGTATAGCTAGCTGTTACTGTTACAACCAGAGGTGTGGATTAGTGAAATTGTGAGGTAACTGTATTACGGTATTTGCTGTGTACGTTATATATATATATATATATATATATATATATATATATATATATATATATATATATATATATATATATATATATATATATGAATATGAATACAGACAGCGTTTCGTGAATGGAGGCAACAGGTTTGATGTATCATGCTTAACTGGATAAAGAGTGGAGAAAGGTTGGCAAGCAATGTATTATATTTATTCTCTTCCTCCTTTACACTTTCCTCTCCAGAGATTTCCAAATGCCCAATCTCCTCTCCTAACATAGTCAAGCACAATCTATTTATCTGTTTATCTATCCATCTATCTATCTACCAACCTATACCTATGTGTATGTACGTATGTATGTATGTATGTATGTATCTGTCTATATATCTTTCTCTCTTCATCTGCATGTACAGTTTTTACTCACTACAACCATCTCTCCATAACTACTAATCTGTCTGTCTATCTGTCTCTCTGTCTGCCTGCCTGTTTGTCTGTCCTCCTTCTCTCTCTCTCTCTCTCTCTCTCTCTCTCTCTCTCTCTCTCTCTCTCTCCAACTTCTTAGCCACGTTTTTCACACTTTCTCCTCGTAAAACTTTCTTCAAGGAGACAGTAAACAAGAGAGAGAGAAAAAATATATTTTGGAATGTGAGAGAAGTAATGAATAAAATAGTTGAAAAGAGGAAAAAATAAAAAGATAATTATGTAAATGACAAACTGAAGGAGTGAAGTGGGAGGTGGAAGGAGAAATGAAGAAAAAAGTAGGAGAGGAAAAAGATTGAAAAGTTGTAGTGAAGAGAATGTACTGTGGTGCGTGTGTGTGTGTGTGTGTGTGTGTGTGTGTGTGTGTGTGTGTGTGTGTGTGTGAGAGAGAGAGAGAGAGAGAGAGAGAGAGGGGGGAGAGAGAATTTTTGTGATCAGTGAATGGAGAACGTGCTTCACCCTTCGAGAGAGAGAGAGAGAGAGAGAGAGAGAGAGAGAGAGAGACAGACAGACAGACAGACAGACACACACACACACACACACACACACACACACACACACACACACACACAGCCAGACAGCCAGAGGAGTGGGTTCAGAGTGCTAATATAACCCCCAAAATTCCCTCACTCCCCCTGCCTGCCGTCTGCGAAATATAAATAACTTCTAAGACCTGACACAAGATTTTTCCCATCAAACCAAGAAATTCAACTCTACCTTATTCACCATAACCTGGCCTAAAATTACCCTCAGGTATTTTGAATTTTGAGTTTAAATCATAGGCTGGCGCTACGGTACGATGCTAGTCACGAAGAAGTGCTATGAAACGGTGTAGAGTCGTGGGATTGCTCTTTCTCTCGTATACCTCTGCACGTCATCCCGTTGTAGCAAAAATGAAGGGGAAAGTGAAGGGGACAAATTAGGCAAAGAAGTGAAGAGAAAAAGTGAATTAAAAAAAATTCCATCAATTAAAAGAGATTAATGACTGGAAACAAACAGGAAGATAGATAGATAGATTAGGTATATAGCTAGTAATATATATAGACACGGATAGACAGGCAGATAGATAGATAATATGTAGATATGGATAGACAGACATAAGACAGATAGATGCAGATAGAGATAGACAGGTATAAATAGACACAGACAGACAAACAGACAGACAGATACAGATATAGACAGATAGAGAGATAGACAGCTAGACAGATACAGACGGATAGATAGACAGATAGAATGATAGACAGACAGACAGAAACTAATAACAGAGTTGGTTGTATGAACGGGGCTGGAAGACTGGATACTCCTTTCACCTTAACTTAGCCCAGATTTTCGTCCTTTTGCAGCAGATTTCGCGTAGCTCAGTTGTAGATTAATACTGCATCTCTACACCCTTTCCACAGCACTTCCTCGTGACTAGCACAATATTCTAGCCTTAAGCGATCGCTACATCTCAGCATTCAAGACTGATAGATGGCAGTTTTGGACCACGATAGAGTAAGAAAATGAAAAAGAGGAAAAAGAGTATCAAGTCCATACCATAGATAAAATTATGGTAAATTTTTATATAGTCCGTAAAACAATTACCGCAAAAGTAAAAGTTTCATGTACATAATCCCTAAATACTTTAGAATTCCAAAAATATTCATGTAATTCCTTGAAATTTCGTGTATTCCCTAAAGTTTTCATGTACTCCCTCGAAATTTCATGTATGTAATCCCTAACAGAAAGTAACCTCCTAAAATATCATGTAATCCCTAAAATTTCACGTATTCTCACGAAATTTCATGTAATCCCTCGACATTTTAAAGAACTGTATTTAATCCCAGAAGGTTAAAGAAATTACAGAAAGTCTCCTACAAAATACAGAAATAACGATAAATCCCTCCTTTCAGAATCCTTTCTAACTTCCTTTTTACTCAGGGAATCTCTCTCTCTCTCTCTCTCTCTCTCTCTCTCTCTCTCTCTCATCTGCGGCCTAAATAAACAGAAAACTAAATACATTCCTTAAAACAGTAATAATTCTTTCACTATCTAGTTAAAAAATAAAGTCTCCCCTGAATGATTTTTTATATTTTACAAAAGTGCTAAGTTACAATATATTTATATATTTTTTTTTTAAATTTGAAATGAGGTTGCTGGTGTGTATAATATATCGCGTCCATGTCCCGTACTCTCGTGGGTTAAGGAAACTACCTAACACCTTCCCATTACAGGTTTATTTTTGCATACAGTTCATTAATAATCCATAATGTGTGTGTGTGTGTGTGTGTGTGTGTGCCTTCCATGATGGTGTTCAAAAGATGAAAACAACATACAAGAGAGTAGCAAGGCGTAGTATGAAAGCTAAATCGCTAAGGAAAGGTATTATGGTCGTTCTCTACAACACACTTAAGCATCACAACAACAACACCACTACCACAACACTACAACTACTACAACCCACATCACTTCATACCATCAGTACCACTACCATACCTACGGAGCCACCACAACAACTGACCAGCATTACCACAACACCAGCATTACCACAACACCACCACTACAACAACACCACCACTACAACAACACCACCACTACCACAACACCACCACTACCATTACCACAGTCAATGCCACACCGATGACACGACCACAACTGTCATATCACTACCAAACTACCACCACAAGTACTCCAACCACCACCACAACACCATCCACCACCACCACTACATCCACAACACACATTACCACCACCACCGCTACCATAACCACCACACAACCACCACTACAACCATAACCACCACACACCACCACCACTATACTCTAATTCTGCCACCAGTACCACATTCCTGCCACAACCACAATCACAGTAAAAACTGACACACCACTAACACTACCATAACCACCAAAATTATTACCATACATCCCCATACATTTTCTACTCAATGTAAACTGCGAGCAGTATATACAAAGACAAACAAATACATTAAAGAATATACACACTGTAATATAATTGGTGGCTTAAACACACACTTGTTAATGTTTGATAATGAGAAGGGATGGAAGAAGGATGGCAATGTTCATTCTCTCTCTCTCTCTCTCTCTCTCAAAATAAAAGAAATCCTATCTTCGTTATGTACTGGCAGTTTTGCACTTAAAGGAGTGGAGTTATATAGTTATCAAGTAACGAAAGGAGATATATACTAGATATAGCATGAGAGAGAGAGAGAGAGAGAGAGAGAGAGAGAGAGAGAGAGAGAGAGAGAGAGAGAGAGAGAGAGAGAGAGAAGGTGAATAAGTGAATGAAAGAAAGAGTGAATGACTGAGTGCCTGATAAATAAGCAGAAGAGTACGAGTACGTGAGAAAGTGAGCGGGTGAGTAAGCAAGTAACACAGTTAGGGGCAAAGACTGCATTTTCTCACCTTCATGTGTGCAGGAATATATATATATATATATATATATATATATATATATATATATATATATATATATATATATATATATGAGAGAGGAGGTCACTGAACCGTAAAAGGAGAAAATGCATTTTTACTGATTCGGCTGCTTTTGATACGGATGTATTGGCAAAAATGAGATCTACTTAGCCTTGTCATGACCGGAGCAACTCTAGTAGTCTCTCTAACTTCGAAAGACCTCATAGCCATAAAATGAAAGCAATATCTACCTGCTCCAGTTCGAAAAAAAAAAAAAAAAAGTATCCCCTGCGCTGAATATAATCGTCTTGACGTGGCGAAAAAACTTTAAAGGTTGATGAACAGAAACTCTTTACGATGTTTACCACAGATTATTTTTATTTATCCATTTATATATTTATTTATTATATATATTTTTTGGAGCTACCACCTGCTGTTGTCTTTTTTATTTATTGGTAAAAATTTGATCCATATTAAAAAACATTACAGGATAACATTTCATATTTTTATTACTTATTTATGGGGGACCATTTGGGAATGATCGCATTATATATATCTTTATCGAGGTCGCTTAACATAGCGCTGGGAATTCCAATCCCTCTAGTCCCGTCAGTCCGAGGATATTACAACTGTACCTACAGTATTTGTAATTTTTTTTTTTTATTACCACCTATTAATGAAGACGTTAGTGACCCCAATAGTTAACCTCTCCACTTCCAAAGCTCTCTTCCAGACCTTTGTTCTCGTAGGTTAAGGGGGCTCCCTAACACTAGATAAATGCTAAAACATAATGCTAGTCACAAATAAGTGCTGTGGAAAGGATGCAGAGGTGTTATATTGTCTTTTTCTGCCACTGAACTACCTCAGTTTTAATTTCGTATCGATGACGTGTGTCCAAAGATTTTAATGTAGTGTAGAAAACAGCTGTGCAGAACATATACTAAAACAGGACATTACAATGTCAGGAACTAAGTCTAATAGACGATATTTGTGGAGGCAGGGGTTTTACACACACACACACACACACACACACACACACACACACACACACACACACACACACACACACACACACACAGAACTTCGTTCTTTTTTTAAATTCGGTTTATCCCTTTTTATTGTTTTCCCCCAGTTTTTTTTTTCTTCCGTCACACGAACTTGCTGTCAGGTTTCTCTCTCTCTCTCTCTCTCTCTCTCTCTCTCTCTCTCTCTCTGTCCATTTTGCATACATAATACTACCATCATCGCCTCATGTGCCGCACCCCCCATCCCACACCTCACCACACCACTCCATCCCCCACAACCAAACTTGTGCATGTGACACCACAACTGAATACCACTAAAGGGAACAGGTTTAGGAGTTTCAATTAAAATTTGGCAGTGGAAATTTCAGCGTAAGTGAAAGAGACAGCCATTATAGAACGGGGCATGAAAAATACATGATACTTAAAAGGAGGTTACATGAATGTGATTCAGGATATTGAGAGTTGCAGGAATAGTATATAGAGGGTTACAGAATTAGCATACAGGATATACAGGGTTACGGGAATAGCATACAGGATATACAGTGTTACAGGAATAACATAGAAAACCAGATTCTGCCTCACATAGTTTCCCTACTTAAGACCTGCAAAGACAAAATTTATTCCCTTGCATTTCAGATGCTTGCAAAACTACATCATCCTCATAGGGTAAGGATCTCTCTCTCTCTCTCTCTCTCTCTCTCTCTCTCTCTCTCTCTTCCATTCTTTCAGTTTCCATGATTTCCTTCCTTCCTTCCTTCCTTACTTCTTCTTCTTTCCTTCCTTCCTTCCTTGTCTCCTTCAGCACACAAAGGCCTCCCAGTTCCATATTGAACACTATTAATAATTATGATGACCACTCTACCACAAACAGCTGTAAAAAAAAGTTCCTTCCCTCTTTACTTCATTCATCTACGTATCCTTCATTCATTCCTTCATCCTTCAGTCCTTCCTCCCTTCCTTCCCCCTTTCATTCATTCATCCATCCATCTTTCCTCCCTTCATTCCTTCCTTCATTCATTCATTCATCGTTCCTTCCTTCCTTCCTATATTCATTCATTCATCCATCCATTGTTCCTGCCTTCCTTTCTTCATTCATTCATTTACCCATCATTCCTTCCTTCCTTCCTCCATTATTTTTTCGCTTCATCTGCTCTTTCCTTCATCCCTCTCTCATTTCCCTCATTCTCTCCTTTTTTTATTTTTCTCTCATCTTCCTACATTTCTTCACTTTCTTATTTTCAATCCTTCTTTCTTTCCTTCCTTCCTTCCGTCAATCCTTTCATCAATTCTTTTCCTATGTCGAGCTCTCTTCTCTCTTTCCTTAATTCCTCCTGTCCTTCTTTCTGCCTTCTTCCTTCCTTCCTTCATTTCTTCCTTCCTTACTTCCTTTCTTTCCTTCCTTCCTTTTTTTCGTTCAATCAGTAGTCATTCTACTTCTTTCATACTTCCTTTCATGACTGCTTTAACTCTCTCTCTCTCTCTCTCTCTCTCTCTCTCTCTCTCTCTCTCTCTTATTTTTTTTTTTTCAGTCTTCTTTTCCTTCCTTCGCTCCTTCCACTTCTTCCTTCCATCGCATCGTCCTATCCACACGCGAAGACTGAGTCAAGTGTTGAAGAAACTGAGGAGTAAGTGAAGTTTCTCTCTCTCTCTCTCTCTCTCTCTCTCTCTCTCTCTCTCTCTCTCTCTCTCTCTCTCTCTCTCTCTCTCTCTCTCAATGCTATGTAAAAGGTCAAGGAAATCCTATATGAAGTGAAGAAATCTAATGAGGCGTGGGAATGATAATGGACGAGTGTGTGTGTGTGTGTGTGTGTGTGTGTGTGTGTGTGTGTGTGTGTGTGTGTGTGTGTTCCCATTACATCTCATGAATGGCTTGAGCTATCAACATGAAACCTTCAGGGAATCAAGATATGGCCAAAATCTTGGACGTGTTCAAAAATGGACACTCGTGGTCAAGGTCAAGGTCACCAAAATGGCTGCCAAACGTCAACTAGTTTTATCGCCCTCCTTTAGCACCATTATTTTTCATAAAAGGCTTTAATTATCAACATGAAATCTTCAAGGTATCAAGAATTGCCCTAAACCTTGGACTTGGCCAACAGCATATTCAGGCGGACTATTAGCATTCGGCTTTCGAATTTTTCTTTTATTATATTTCATTTATTTGTTTATGTATTTTTATTTTTTCAGAGCTACCACCTGCTGTTGACATTTTTATCTCTTGGTTAAAATCTGATCCATAATTAAAAACATTACTGAATGACATTTCGCATAATAATTAAAATTATTTCTGTATCTGGGTGGTTATTTTGGAATTATCACATTGTTTCGTTGTTTTTCTATTTACTTATCAATTTATTTATTTATTTATCCGGGCCACTTGATATAACGTTGGGAAATCTAACCCCCTAACCCCTTCAGTCCAAGGATATTATAACTGATCCTCTTTTTATTTTTTATCGTTTATTCCACTTATTAATGAAGGGGAACTGTCGGCCTAACAGGTGACGACAGAGTATCCTGAAAATTTCGGTCAGCGATAATGCACATACTCTTCCTGTACATGAGGCCAATACCTACCCCTCCACTTCCAAAGCTCTCTCCCAGGCCAGTGTTCTCGTAGGTTAAGGAGGCTCCCTAACACTGAATTATAAATAGATAAATATTAGAATATAATGCTACTTACAAATAAGTGCCGTGGAAAGGATGCAGAGCTGTAATATTATCTTTTTCTGCCACTGAGCTACCTGATTATTAATTTTGTACAGATAAAGTGTGTCCATTGATTTTAATGCAGTGTTGAAAACAGCTGTGCAGAACATGTACTAAAACAGGACATTTACACTTTGAGGAACTAAGATAAATCGATATTTGTGGAGGTAGGGGTTTTAGACACACACACAACACTTTATAATTAATCATGAACATGCAAAGTCACTGGCTGTTAACTTTTTAAATGTTTTATTCTTGGTTATATTTGCGTGCGTCCATATTAGTCAAGTGGTTATCACGAATATTAACCTACTGACTGACAGAAATTCACTCATCCCAACACAACAATGGGATATTAACTTGTATATAGTGCAATTTCTTCACAGCAATGCAAGTGTTTTTGTGTCCACATTCTCTGGCGAAAAAATTAATTTCACATGTTAAACTTCCTGATCCAGATTAAATCAGTATCAATATTTTTTACCCTGTATATCCTGTATGCTATTCCTGTAACCCTGTATATCCTGTATCCTATTCCTGTGGCCCTGTATATCCTGTATCCTATTCCTGTGGTCCTGTATATCCTATTCCTGTAACGGTCTATATCATGTACCCCATTCCTGTAACCCTCTCTTTTGTTTATGCTCTTCCTGTAACCCTGTATATCCTGTATGCTATTCTTGTAACCCTGTATATCCTGTATGCTATTCCTGTAACCCTGTATATCCTGTATGCTATTCCTGTAACCCTGTATATCCTGTATGCTATTCCTGTAACCCTGTATATCCTGTATGCTATTTCTTTAACCCTGTATATCCTGTATGCTATTCCTGTAACCCTGTATATCCTGTATGCTATTCCTATAACCCTGTATATCATATTTCCTATTCTTGTAACCGTCTTACAAGTATCAGGTTGTATTTTGCATGCCCCGTTCTGTAATGGTTGTTGATGTTTCACTTATGCTCAGCCTTCCACTGCTAAGTTATTATTGGAACTCCTAAACCTGCTTCCTTTAGTGGGGTTCATTTCTAGTGCCACACGCCCAAGGTTGGTGGTGTGGTGTTGTGTGGTGTGGGATAGAGGGTGAGGCACATGAGGAGGTGATGGCAGTATTATGCATGCAGGAGAGAGAGAGAGAGAGACAGAGAGAGAGAGAGAGAGACAGAGAGAGAGAGAGAGAAATCTGACAAAGCAAGTAAGTTCGTATTTTTTTTTTTTTTTTTTAAATAACAGAACGGAGGAAGGAAAAACAAATGGAGAAAAAAAATAATCCATACACCAGATTACTGGTGTCCTCTGTTCATAAAATGTCTGTAACAGTTAGACTTGAGGAAGAAAGAAAAAAAAATTCTGGAGGAAAACTATAAAAAAAGATAAACCGAATAAAAAAAACGGAAGTTTCTCTCTCTCTCTCTCTCTCTCTCTCTCTCTCTCTCTCTCAAAACCAGATTCTGCTTCACATATTTTCCATTCTTAAAACCCGCAAAGACAAATTTTATTCCCTTGCATTTCAGATGCTTGCGAAACTACGTCATCCTCAAAGGGTAAGGATCTCACTTTCTCTCTCTGTCTCTCTCTCTCATGCTTGACAAGAGAAACTTTAGAAACGTCATCACACCCTACTCTCTCTCTCTCTCTCTCTCTCTCTCTCTCTCTCTCTCTCTCTTTCTCTCTTCTTCTTCTTCTTCTTGTTCGTCTTCTTCTTCTCCCACTCCTCTTCTTCTTCTCCCTCTTTCTCTCCTCCTCCTCCTCCCCCTCCTCCTCCTCCTCCTACTCCTCCTCTAATCCAATGTTTTATTCCTCTTTTCCTCTTTATCTTCCAAATTTCTCCCTCTTTCTCTTCTTCGCTTCTTCTCCTTTTCTCTTCCTGCTTTCATCCTTTTTCCCTCCTTCTCCCTCTTACTCCTCAGCTCTTCCTCTTTTCTCCTCTTCCTCCTTTCCGTCTCTTCTCTTCCTCCTCTTTTCTTATTTTATCTCTCCTTCTTCCTCTTCCTTTTGATCTCCAGCTTCCTCGTCCTCTTCCTCTTCTCTTCTCTATATTCAGTACTTTCTTTTCCTCATTTCCCTCCCTCCCCCTTGCCACCTTTCCTGTCATCTTCTCTTCCCTCTTTCCCTTCTTCATTCTTTCTTTTCTTTCTCCTCTTTTCCTTTCTTTCTCTTCTCCCTCTTCGTCTCCTTTCCCGCTCTTCTCTCTAGTCTTTCCTACCTCCTCTTCCTCCATCGCCCCTCAATTCCCTTCAGTATTTCTCATCGCCTCTCCTCTCCTTTCTCCCTCTCCTTCCCAGATTAACCGGCTCATTTTCTGCTCTTCTCTCTTTCTTCCATTTTCATTCCTCTCCCTCCTTTCCTCACTCTCTGTATTCTTTCATTCTTCCTAACTCCTGTTCCTCACCGTCCTTTGCTCTCTCTCTCTCTCTCTCTCTCTCTCTCTCTCTCTCTCTCTCTCTCTCTCTCTCTGACTTCTCTAATTAGAGAGGAATGTGTCTATAAACGTTAAGACCAAATCACTTAGGAAGAATAATAATGTCTGAGTGGTGTGTGTATAGATGTAATATTCTCTCTCTCTCTCAAACTTTTGTAATTAGAGAGGAATCTTTCCATCAACCTAAGACCAAATAACTTAGAGAGAAAATAAATGTTTGACTGGTGTGAGTATAGATGTAACTCTCTCTTTCTCGTATCATATACCTCAATTTATCCTCTTCTTTCCTCTTTCCTGTAGGTATCTCTCTCTCTCTCTCTCTCTCTCTCTCTCTCTCTCTCTCTCTCTCTCTCTCTCTCTCTCTCTCTCTCTCTCTCTCTCAATGCAGGACTAACCAACCAGATTAAAACTTGTCTCTCGTGGGATTAACACTTAACGAAAGAATTACTCTTCAGCGTTTTAATGCAAGGCTTTATAGTGATGCTGGATGAAAGATTAGAGAGAGAGAGAGAGAGAGAGAGAGAGAGAGAGAGAGAGAGAGAGAGAGAGAGAGAGAGAGAGAGAGAGAGAGAGAGACTACACATATACTCCATACTGTCCTTTAGTTCCCATTTTCCTTGCAAGTGAATGAACGCACAGCCTCATAACCTCCTGTAAAAGATGATAAACAAATAGGGCCTAAATAAAACGTAAACTACTCATAAAAAATAGATAAAATAAATGACAATGACCTCCAGTTTAAAACACTTGTATAGCAGCCACACCTCTTATAATTATGACTTGAAATTATGAAGTAAATTATTCAAGGAAGCAATTTATTATTGCTGGAGCAGACATTTCTATCTTCTCTATCCGTGAGTCTATCTATCTATCTATTTCTATCAATCTACCAATCTATCCATCTATCTACCTACCTACCCATCTCTACCTATCTTTCTATCTATATAACACGGAAGCACCTTAAGTATGTTTGGAGCAATGACGTCTTTTTGTATTTTCTATCCATCTGTCCATCTATCTATCTATTTGATCTATCCAACACAGAACAGATTTAATACTTTTGGAGAAATGACGTCTCTATATCTTCTATTTATCTGTCTGCTATTATTACTACTGTATTTCTTCCACTTCTATCACAACTATTACTATACTGTTACTATTAACACTATTACAATTACTACTGCTTCTACTACTACTACTACAACTACTACTATTACTGCCACCGCTATTACTACTACTACCAATAGTACTACAAGACCACCACCACCATCACCACTACGACTACTCCTATTAATACGCTTGCCATCTCCAGATGGTTTCTTTAAGCATGGGAAGGACCTACAGTCATAAAGAGGCCAATGAAAACCATGTCTAACCCCTCCAGTTAGGAAACTCTGTCCGTAGTTGAGTAAACTCGTCAGGATATAGCAAGAAAGGATAGGTAGATAGATAGATAGATAGATCGAAAATAGCGAGATAACAGTATGGAAGTTTTTTTGACCTCACATGACTAGACCCAGAAAATCTACGTTTCTTACTCCCCAGATTTCACTTACTATCACACACACCATTGCAATACACAATGTCGTTCTCTTTCTCTCTCTCTCTCTCTCTCTCTCTCTCTCATTGGTACTCAGGCATCATACGACGTGGTGATCTTTCTAGCCCGATAGTGGTAGTTGTGGTTATGGTGGTGGTTGTGACAGTAGTATTGGTGGTTCTGATGGTGGTAGTGTTATCACGGTGGTGGTTCTGTGATAGTTGTGGTGGCCGTGGTGAGTGTGGTGGTCTGTGGTGATGGTAGCTGTGCTGATGTAGTATTGTTGTGTTGGTGGTGGTTGTGATGGTACTGATAGATGTGGATGTGGTATTGGTAGTGGTGGTTGTGGTGGTGGTTGTGGTTGTAGTAGTGATGGTGATGGTGGGGGTAGTATTAGTGGTTTTGGTACTGGTGGTTGTAGTGGTATTATTAGTGGTAGTAATGTGGTAGTTATTATGGTAATAGTCAAAGTATTATTGTCACATACATATACGTTGTATATTGAGGAGACGCAACAGTATCAGCCCAACATGGACCCTTAAGGTATAATAATGGTGCTGGTATTTTTTGCTTGTCCTACTGTTGTTGTTGTTGTTCTTGCCGTTGTTGTTGATGGTAGTGCTGGGAGTAGTGGTATAATGACTGGATGTGTTGGTAGTGTTGGCAGTAGTAGTGGTATAATGACTGGATGTGTTGGTAGTGTTGGCAGTAGTAGTGGTATAATGACTGGATGTGTTGGTAGTGTTGGCAGTAGTAGTGGTATAATGACTAGATGTGTTGGTAGTGTTGGCAGTAGTAGTGGTATAATGACTGGATGTGATGGTAGTGTTGGCA
Source organism: Coenobita brevimanus (assembly GCF_032717465.1). Classification (NCBI taxonomy): domain Eukaryota; kingdom Metazoa; phylum Arthropoda; class Malacostraca; order Decapoda; family Coenobitidae; genus Coenobita; species Coenobita brevimanus. The sequence goes on from NC_137065.1 coordinate 10,828,244, forward strand.
GTAGTAGTGGTATAATGACTGGATGTGTTGGTAGTGTTGGCAATAGTAGTAGTATAATGACTAGATGTGTTGGTAGTGTTGGCAGTAGTAGTGGTATAATGACTGGATGAGTTTGTAGTGTTGGCAGTAGTGATGGTATAATGACTGGATGTGTTGGTAGTGTTGGCAGTAGTAGTGGTATGATGACTGGGTGTATTGGTAGTGGTGTTGGCAGAGACTAATGGATATATGAAGACAGACACAACTGAAACTGATCTATGCTGTGGCTGAAAAATTGTGGTAAGAGTGTGGATGATGGATTGTGGCATTTGTGGTGGCAGTTGTTGTCCTGTTTGTGGTACTTGTGGTTGTTGTTTTGGTTGAGGGATTGTGGTAGTTGTGCTTGTAATTGCTGTGGTACTTGTGGTTGTTGTGGATGGTGTTGTTAAAGAATTGTGGTAGTAGCGGTGGTAGTTGCAGCCATAGTTGTTGTGATTGTGGTTGGTGGATTGTGGTAGTTGTTGTTGTAATTGCTGTGGTATTTTTGGTAGTTGTGCTTGTAATTGTTGTGGTACTTGTGGTTGTTGTGGATGGTGTTGTTAAAGAATTGTATAGTAGTGGTGGTAGTTGCTGGGAAAGTTGTGGTAATTTTTGATGGATTATGGTAGTTGTGGTACATATAGATTTAATAGTATTACGTCCATTACAAAATAACTGTAGTAAGGATAGTTGTTGTGGTAGTTGTTGACGGAGTGTGGTAGTTGTGGAAGGTGTGGGCTTAGTCCTTGTATGTTCTTTGTTAAAACTATAGTAGGGATGATTGTTGTTGTGGTTGTTGTTGACGGAGTGTGGTAGTTGTGGTAGGTGCAGATTAGATGGTGATGTGATCCTTTACAAGTATAAGTATTGTGATACCAGTTTTTGAATTGTGGTATTGAAAAGAGAGAGAGAGAGAGAAAGACACACACACACACACACACACACACACACACACACACACACACACACACACACACACACACACACACACACACACACACACACACACACACAAACACACACACACACACACACACACACACACACACACACACACACAGACCGACAGCCGTAGACAGATACTGAAAGACATACACATAAATAGATAAACAGGTAGACAGACAGACTGACAGATAGACAGACGGATAAACAGATAGACTGATAGGGATAGTAGTGGTGGTGATAATTATAGATGGAGTCAACGAGTGATGGGCAATACCTCAGTAGGGAATAGACACAGCTTATTGTTTATCTCTGGCTTTATTATTCTGTGTCAGACAGAAGTAGCTTGTGCCAGCATTGTATTCTGTGTGCCATATTTCCCTCTCTCTCTCTCTCTCTCTCTCTCTCTCTCTCTCCTTTACAATTCTCAAGACTCCAAAATTGCACTCAGCCATTGAAGTTTTAAATGAATTACTGGATCTTTCCTTTTTCGCTCAATCACATTCCTTCTCCTCCTCCTCCTCCTCCTTCTCTCCTTTTTCTTCTTCTTCATTCTTAACCTCCAACATATCATTATTATTAACAGCAAAAACAACAGCATCTTCTTCCTCTTCGTATTTTTGTGATAAGTATTGTTATTATTGTCAAAACTCCCACATTCCTGTGGGAAGTTTTCGTTTTTTTTTTATTCGTTAATATTAGTAGTAGTAGTAGTATCATTATTATTATAATAATAATAATTATTATTATTATTATTTCAAACCGCGATACGCCAAAGGCATTTTGGTCTGCAGTCTTCAAACTTGGTCAACTTAATCGGACAGCTCTCCGCTTTTATTGGTCAAATGTGGTGGCAATTCGTCAACCGGATCACCGGATATCATCCAGAACACAGAAAAGTGAATCAGCCACGCTGTCTCAAGAACCGCCGAAACTAGGAAGCAGAAATTTTACTACACAATAGCCTGAAGGCGGACGCATTGCTGAAAGTAGGATGGTTGATTATACTCTGACACTGCCTGGGGTAGAAAATTGGGATCTTTCCTGATCTACCGGATGTCATTCAATTTTCCATGATTGATAGCTAAAGCCATCAAACCTTGTGGATTTATAGACTGTGATGACCTAAGGTGACATGCACAATATCAGCTACCTTGACCTCAAGGTCTGTTTATACCTCGGCTACTTTTAGGCAATGGCTGTGGGAAGTGTTTCTATATCAAAATTGCCTTTGGACAATATTACGGGGTTCTAGTTATTTATTATTATTATTATTATTGTCATTATCATTATCATCATCATCATCATCGTCATTTTATCGTTATTCTTACTCGATGAGATATCGTAACTTTCCATCTTCAGAAATGAGTCATAACTAGGGAACCGGTGGCTCGGCTGGACTGGACATTGTTTTATTCTTCAAGTAAGACATTTTAACAGTACCTCGCTCTAACAAAAATTGCGCTGCGTTGTGCCGTCATAAAATATATATATATATATATATATATATATATATATATATATATATATATATATATATATATATATATATATATATATATATTCATAAAACTTCTCATAATATGTATTAATTTTGTTCGCATTACATATTTCTAGTCATGCCATACCAGTTTGACAACATTGAAGTTTCTTGTTTTTCGAAAACATGGATCTTTTTAGTGCGGCACATTTGTTAGTTTCCACAGGCGTGTTCGCAATCATTTTGAGATTTTTTTTTTTTCCCGCGATTCATCACAAAATACAAATTGGATTTAGGAAGCTAATTTTACATTTCCAGGCGCGCCAGACGATTCCCTTCACGTTGGTAAAGAAAGAAAATTGATTTTCCAAACTTGAATCAATGGTTTCAGCACTGGCGAAAGTACAGTACGATATTTCTTAGTGTGGTGCACTCGCATAATTATCACAGACGTGTATGCAGTCAATTTGCGAAATCAAAAAAAGAGTCATAGCTCCAGAACTGGTGGCTCGATTGGACTGGAAATTGTTTTAGGCTTCAAGTTTAGAGCATTTTAGTGGTACTTCTTTCTGATAGATATTGCGCTACAATGCGCCGCTTTTGCTGTGTTACGGTAACATGGACAAACCAACAAACATACAGAAATCGGATCATTATAAAGTACTGTAGATTACTGGTCAACAGCCAAAATGGTTCTGACTTATTCTCATGTTTCTAATTTGTTACCCTCACTTTCTAAACTGACCCTAAAATTTGGCTATCATGTAACCTTGATGTACATCATAAATGAGGGAAAATTCCATGAAACATGCGAATTCGTCAATTAAGCGTCAAAAAATTTACGTATTGTTACAAAAATAATATGCTTAGTCTTTGATTTATATCACATACTAAGCACAAATCGATATATATATATATATATATATATATATATATATATATATACAAAACATTAATACATGACCTTTCCACATTAGAAGTGCCTCTGCATTTTGCGTTTGTAGGAGCAATTACTCTCACACTGTAAAGTCCAACAATAGTCGCTCATCATGTTTGGACTGAATTGGCCTTGATGTCGGCTCTCATTATGACAATTTCGTGGTGAAATCTTTCGCCACGTTCATCACTAACATTACCAAGCATAAATAGATAGAAGTCCAAATGCGAATGGAAGAAATTTATCTTGAGCGTCATTAGAGCACCGGGTGCATAGTAACTCATCAACATCTAGTCCACAAGCTCCTTATATTTCGATGCTCGAAAATTTCCTTGGTAATTCTTGGTAAGAACCATGAAGCTCTCCCAAGTAGCCCTTTCCAGCTCAGATAAGCTCTTCACAAAATCCTGATTGTTGAGTATAAGATGAATCTGAAGGATTATAGAAAAAACCTGCCTTTACTTTGGCCTCAGATACCTCGCTTGCAAGCAGTGGAAGACAGCACCATCTTGATCCATGGCCTTCACAAAGTTCTTCATCAAAGTTTCAAATGAACTGGAGGCAAGAATACCTTCTCAGGGTCAACAAGAGATTTGTTAAGACAGTTGAACCTTCCAGTCATATATTTAGGTCACACTGGGCATTCCTTTTGTGTGTAATGCTTAGCGTCTGCTCTGCTGCCCCATGAACAGAGAAAACACATGTGCTTTGTGTGACCTTGCTAAGGTCCTTGAAGCAAGCAGATCACTTTCACGTCCTTACAGATGCTTCACTGATGTGTTTTGTAGCCAGTAGCAGTCAACAGAGTACTCATAGTCTTCTCGATAGCGTGGTCGTAGGTACTTATAGGGAGATAGGGAAGTCGATTGTGAATCATCAAGCACAGCCAGGATAAAATCGTGACATGTAGTGTCAACGAGGTGAGTTACAGCACTCTTGGATTACGGATTTTTATTACACACTATGAGGGTGTTGTGGTACCGACTGCGTTATATGGGGCTGAAACATGGAATATGGATGTAGCAGAGAGGAAAAGTTTGAATGTAATGGAGATGAGGTATCAGGAGTATGTGTGGAGTGACGCGTATGGATCGAGCGCGAAATGATGAAGTGCGAAGGAGAACTGGAGTTGTTCGGGAGATGGCTGGTAGAGTTGAGCAGAGAGTGTTGCGATGGTTTGGGCATATGGAGAGAATGGATAATGAGCGATTGGTGAAAAAGATAACTAGATCTGATGTGAGAGGTGTAAGGCTGAGAGGAAGACCACGAATAGGATGGATGGACAGTGTGAAGAGAGCGCTGGATGCGAGAGGGATGTCTGTTGAGCAAGGAAGCGTGGCTGTGCGTGACAGAAATAAATGGAGAGAAATTGCGAATGAATAAGTGATGACGCAACCCTGAGGGGATATTCTCCCGCGTTTGGTCTGATCAACTAGTCAGGTCAGGTGCAGGTAAGGGGATGGGTCTGTTATGATGTGGCAGGGGTAAACCAGCTCTGCTGTCGGGCCCTGCTGCGGATGTCACTGATTGCATTGCGCAGTTGACCCTTGTGCGGTGTGGTGCGGTGAGGATCTGTCCGTTCTTCCCTTTTGGGGCTAAGATGTGAATGAATGTGTTTGAATGGATGAGTAAATGGGGAGTGTGAAATCCTGTCTCGGCTACCTCCCTTTCCTTGGGGGAAGCAGCCTAGGTATATATATATATATATATATATATATATATATATATATATATATATATATATATATATACATATATATATATAAAAGTTATATCAAGAGTGAGTTACAGCGTAACGGAGCGTGACGGTCGAATGACCCTACTGTTGGGCCTTCTCTCTAGCCCCTCTCTCCCCTTTCCTCTCTCTCTCTTTCTCACTCTATCTGATCCTCGTGTTAACGGGCCTTCTCTCCAACTCCTCTCCTTTATCTGATCTAAAGGGAATCTCTCCGACTTCATATACAGCTTGGAGAGGATGTATGTGTGTGATGTAGTGTCTAGTATTGCCATTCACGTGGACTAACCAACTAAGGCTGGTTACTCCACGTGTTTCAATACGTCATGAAATTCTTGGTCGTCTGGACTACGAGGATGTTTGAAATATATCATATGGTTAAGGATTCTTGATGGTCTGGGACAACAAGATTGTGGATAGACTTTATGTGAATTGACATTCCTAGTGAGAGCTGTTTACATTTCCAGCAGACACTACATCCTGTACATTGTGTTTATGAGATATATACAAATGCCTATATAATGCCTACAGTCTTATAACTTTCATTCATTCCATAAGCATGCACAGTTGGTACAGAAGGAAGCTCATCTCCATTATGGAGAAGGACTGCTATCAATGCATTCTTCCCAGAATCTATGAATAACCGCCATTTTCCTTTTTGATAAGGACGAGACTTACAAAGGTGTTGCATTAACGATACAACATCATAAGAGTAACAAATCATGTCATCCATCTTGAAGTACATTGAGAGCTTTTCATGTCTATGAGTCGAGATCCAAGGAAATCATTTTTAGGTCTACCTGACTGATGAGGTGTGGTTCCTTGTTCTCTAAATCTTCTTGAAAGTCGTCATCCATGCAACACTCCTCACTAGATTCTTATTCACTTGTGGCACTTAATGACGGATCTGGAACTGAAAGCTCAGAGCCATGGGGTGCTTGCTTTAGAGAAGGTACGTAAGGATACCTGTGATCTTGGACCGAGTTTTTACTGAATTCTCTTTGGTGCTAGTGAGACAAAAGTAGCAGTCAGAACAATGCTCATGTGGCTCGCGCCAAACCACTGGTACAGCGAAATACATACCTGATGGCCGTTTCATGTGGTTTACACCGAGCTTGCATGCAATATGGGGTGCCCACTTCTTGTCTTGATTACCATCAGGACGTTTGAAGTAGTGTTTGTAAGCGCTTCTAACATTTCTTGTAATTGGTCTCTTCAGGCTTTCAGGTGTAAAGAACCCGCAGATGTAGCAGAAAGAGTCTGATGCATTGATACAGTTGCGGTGCTTCATTGCTTGCCAACACAGCTCAAGGCACTGTAACGGTAGAGAAAAGCTGAAATGGAATTATAGAAAATATAAGATTTCCGTTGCATACATTGGTGTCAAAAAAAAAAAAAAATCATCTGCTTGATGGTGGGAAAATTTTACCCGACTTTCAGCTGTGGCTGATTCACTTTGAGTTGCTAAATATCTTGTGATTCAGGTACTTAGCTGAAACTGATATAACCGCCACAATTACTAGGTGAATGCAACTTTGCAAGGTATATCTATCTTTATGATTGCAGTCGAATCGGATTTTCCAACACAGGAGCAGATTTGTCCTGTGCTATAAAAGTTCTCGAAAACTGGACGTGCTGGCGGAAACTGGATATTGCATTCGAAGTTTACAGGTTCATGTTGCTTAGAATCACCTAAAAATATACTAGAACCATAACACATTTTAAATTTTATCGACCAGTGTTATCATTTGCATCTGAAGAGCTTGAAATAATGTTACTAGTAGACGGAGTAATAATGATGATGATGATGATGATGCACTTTCCAACTTTTCTTCCTCTCACAACGCCACCCTTTCTTTTTTCCATTTCGTCAATTTTCTCCCTTTTCTCTAATTATTTTCTTGATCGACGCTCTGATTGCATCATAATTTTACCAGTAACTTCTCTCTCTCTCTCTCTCTCTCTCTCTCTCTCTCTCTCGATAGATAGATAGATAGATAGATAGATACAGTATATACTGTTTCTCCCTTGTCTTTCTCTTCATTTTCCCTTTGTCTTTCACTCCTTCATTCAGATTTTTTCTCCTCTTTTCTCTCTCTCTCTCTCTCTCTCTCTCTCTCTCTCTCTCTCTCTCTCTCTCTCTCTCTCTCTCTCTCTCTCTCTCTCTTCTTCTCACACTTTTTTTTTCTCTTCCTCCTCTTCTTCTTTACTGATCCCCCCCTTCTCTTGAGTATCCTCTTGTCTCTTCTCACCCTCTCCTTTTCGTCTTCTTTTTTTTTTCTCTCCTTCTCTCTCCACATTGTTCCTCGCTCTTGCTTTGTTATCCCTCTCTTTCTCTTTTTTTCTCTCCCTCTCTTTTTTTCCTCCATCTCTTCAATTTTCCCTCGCTCCGCCCTCATTCTGTAATTTCCCCCTCTATCTTTTCTCTCACTCTTTCTTTTGCTTCCTTTCTTTCCCGACAATTTCCTTCCCTTCTCTTTCTCTCTTTTTCACACCATCTCTTTTTCCTCTTTCTCACCCTCTCTTTCTCTCTTCTTTAACTCCTCCCCTTTATTTTCCTCTTCTCACCCTCTTTTTGCTCCTCCATCCCTCCACATTTTTCCTCCTCTTCCCTCCCTTCCTCCATGAAATTTTACTTCCTCTCTCAAGTGTCTTGCTTCTTCGCCACATAAGTTTTTATATTGGTGCCCATTTGTTATCCTAACTCTCTCCTCCCTCCCTCACCCTCCTTATTCACCTCTCTCATGTTCTCTTCCTCTCCCTCCTCCACCTCCTGCTTTCACATTTTATCGTATCCATTATTCCCTTCCTCATTCCTTCCATCCTTCCTTCCTTCCTTCATTCATTCATTTATTCCCTCCATTCTCTCTTTTTTTTTTCCTCTCTCTCTCTTTTTGAGTGTGTGTGTGCATACATACCCGTTTTTATATATATATATATATATATATATATATATATATATATATATATGAGTCGAGATATATATATATATATATATATATATATATATATATATATACACCTACTGTATCTCGATCTGTCTGCATATCAACCAATCATTTTGTCATTTTTTCAGCTACAATTTTATTCCTCTTTTCACATAATTTCTGTTTGTCTCCATTGCTGTTTACCAGTCACTCTCTCTCTCTCTCTCTCTCTCTCTCTCTCTCTCTCTCTCTCTCGCTCACACAAAATTGTATTTCCCTTTTCTCACATCTCTCTCTCTCTCTCTCTCTCTCTCTCTCTCTCTCTCTCTCTCTCTCTCTCTCTCTCTCTCTCTCTCAAACATTGTATTTCCCTTTTCTCGCATCTCTGTCTGTCTGTCTCTCTCAAACATTGTATTTCCCTTTTCTCACATCTCTCTCTCTCTCTCTCTCTCTCTCTCTCTCTCTCTCTCTCTCTCTCTCTCTCTCTCTCTCTCTCTCAAACATTGTATTTCCCTTTTCTCACATCTCTTTCACTCTCTCTCTCTCTCTCTCTCTCTCTCTCTCTCTCTCTCTCTCTCTCTCTCTCTCTCTCTCTCTCTCAAACATTGTATTTCCCTTTTCTCACATCTCTTTCTCTCTCTCTCTCTCTCTCTCTCTCTCTCTCTCTCTCTCTCTCTCTCAAACATTGTATTTCCCTTTTCTCACATCTCTTTTTTTTTTCTCTCTCTCTCAAACATTGTATTTCCGTTTTCTCACATCTCTTTCACTCTCTCTCTCTCTCTCCATTACCCCTCCGCTAATACTCAAGAATTCCACATCTTCCTCCGTCCTCCATGTCTTCCTCTGGCCGGAGGTAGTGGAAGAAGTAAGGAGAGGAGGGAGAGTAGGAAACAGGAAGGAGGGTGGGAGAATAGGAGGAACAGGAGGGAATGATGGAAGGATGAGATGAAGGAGGAAGAGAATGAGGAAGGAATGTAGAGAATGGGACAGGAAAGAAATTGATGAAAGGAAGAAAGGAAGGAAGGAAGATAGGAGGTAGGGAATGAGAAAAGTGATGGTGGAGTAAAGTAGAAATTGAAAAGGAAAGGAAAGACTGAGGGAAGGAAGGTTTGAAGGGAGGAGGGAAGGGGTAGGGAAGGAAGGGGAGAGTGAGGGAGTTTGGAAGAGAATGAGAGAGGAAAGCATAAAAGGAAAGAGGGAAGAAGGGGAGGAAGCAAGGCGGGAAGGAGAGGGAGGGATGAGGGAAGGATGGAGGGAGGAAGAGAAGGAGGGAGAGAGGCAGGGATGGAATTATGAAGAGAAGGAAGGAGGACGAAATAGTAGGGAAATATGAGGAAAAAATTAATGCCATACTGTACTTCTCATAACCATGTGATATATACCAAAATATGGCATAAACCCGGTAAATAAGAGACGCTGTGCAGTCTTAAGCTCTTTGTGTGTGTGTGTGTGTGTGTGTGTGTGTGTGTGTGTGTGTGTGTGTGTGTCTGAATGACTGTCTATGGGTGAACAAACTATTTCTCATTTTATCCGTTTTTTACCAAACTTGGTGCATGGGCTGAGGATTGGGCAAGGGGTTGACCTACTTTTTTAGGACAATAGGTCAAAGGTCAAGGTCAAAGGTCAAGGTCAAAGGGGAAAGGTCAATTTTTTACCCAGGAAGTTTGTGGTTCCTGTATAAACCTAGGAAGAAAAAATACAAAACAACATCGGATTGAAAGGGTTGAGAGAGAGAGAGAGAGAGAGAGAGAGAGAGAGAGAGAGAGAACCAAAAGAGTTGCCTATCATAGACAAACTCCATGTTATCAGTACCATAAGAACTCTCTCTCTCTCTCTCTCTCTCTCTCTCTCTCTCTCTCTCTCTCTCTCTCTCTCTCTCTCTCTCTCTCTCTCTCATAACCACGGCCTTTTAACCATTGTGTGTATGCTCTCGATGATGATGATGATGATGACGAGGACGATGATGATGATGATGGTGATAATTACGATGATAACGATGTAGATGATGATGATGATGATGATGATGATGATGATGACGATGATGATGATGATGACGATGATGATGATGACAGTGGTGATGATGATAATTTCGTTTAGATGCCAGGCGGTACTCTTAATACCATTAGCTCAGCATTACAAAAATTCAGTTAATATTGTAAAAGTGTATTTGAATCACTGTAGGATGGGTGGTGGAGAGAGATGCCTTCACGTGGTGGTACCGATGTAACAGGGCGGTGGAGCTGCCTGGTTATGTAAATGTCCTTCAGTACCCACCCTGTCACCCGAAAGGAGTGCACAGAGGTCACGGTACAGAGTTGGCGGGTGCTGCTACCACTACTAGCCTACTACTACTACTACTACTGCTAGTACTACTACTATTACTGCTAGTACTACTACTACTACTGCTAGTACTACTACTACTACTACTACTACTACTTCAGTTACTAAAACTGCTACTACAGCTACTACTACTACTACTACTACTACAATTACTACTACTACTACTACTACTTCTACTACAATTACTACTACTACTACTACAATTACTAAAACTGCTACTACAGCTACTGCTACTACAACTACTACTACTACTACTACTACACTTACTACTACTACCGCCAACACCACCACCACCACAACTAGTATTATTAATACTGCTTGTACTATTACTAAAACTACTGCAATTACTACTACTACTACTATTAATATTACTGCTACTACTACTACTACTACAGTCCTACTATCTACCTTTCTATTTAAACTGCATGGATTCCATCTCCTGTTGCTCTCCGCATGCATGATCGAACAGATTAGCTTGCTAAGGCCGCTACCCAGAGAGGGAGAGAGAGAGTTGGCTATAATTTCGGTTTGTCAACAGCAGTTTGAGGACAGTTATTAAAGGGAGCAACAGTAAGATTCTCAGAAACATGAAACAGCTAACTGGACACAAGTCAGTTCGTTTATCATCAGTCTATGATATAAGAGGAGCCCCATATATATGGATGATCAGAGTCAGCAGACTCTTGATGCTACTACTGCTAGGCTTAGATTAGGTTATAAGTATCTTTGGCACGAAACAGATGGCGTTGGTGAGGACACCAAATGTAAACTATGCAATTGAAATCGGCCACACACACTGTGTCATTATATAGTGCAATGTGAAAAGATACAGTACAGGAATAAAGGGATCCTTTTAAAGTGGACTGGTTTAGAACCATATTATAGAATTAGGCTCTTGTTACAGGTCAGTATTCAAGATGGAGAGCTGGCAGTTTTAAGTCAAGTTTAAGTGCGGTGAGTATTAAGTCTTTAAAGACACAAGATATGTAGGTATAACTCAAGCAACACAAACTATAAGACAGGTAAAAGGCGAGATCATTTAAGGGGGAGCGGCCTGGGACTCCACTACAGGTGTGCCCACTTAACGTCTGTATCATTTACACATCTTTTCCTTTCTTACACCTCTCTTTTTCTTTCTCCTTTTTTCGTGCTTTATTTTTAGTCTTCGTTTGTTCTTTTTTTCTTAACTTATACTTTTCTTTTCCCCTTTTCCTTTTTCCTTTTTATCCTTAACCCGTTGTTCTTCATTTCATTATTTAGTTTCACCTTTCTCTTTAGTCCTTTTCCCCCTTTCTCCTTCTGCATCCTTTTTTTCTTTATTGTGTTACATCAGTTAAACAACAAGAGCAGTAGGAGCCAAGGTGAAGTAAGGAGGAACGCCTGAGATTCTGACATAAGTGTCTCAAGTTCCATACTGAATGTGAATGTTCCTTTACTCCTATTTTGTTTATATTTCATTTTCCTTCTTTATTTTTCAGTTTGCTTTGCTGCTGTTCATTCTTATTGTTATGTTTTCTCCTTTCTTTGTTTTTCCTTTCTTTAAATTTTATTCCCTTCTTAAGAATGTTCTTTTTATAACATGTGTGTTATATGCTTTGTATTTTATATCTCCCATTGTATATATACGCCAGGTGTAATAACAATCACCGGCACCTGTGTGGGGCTGGAACCCACCTCGCCACTGCAAGTGTAAAAGATGTTTGGCCGTCACGTAATTATGTTGTTTTTTCCTATGGAATTCGCACACCCAACTTATTTCCCATTCTTTGTCGTACCTTTTTTGTGATCTTATTGTATTTTTTTTTTATTATTCCGTATTACCTTCCTTTTTTTTAATTGCTCTTCCCCTTAACTTTCTCTTCCCTCCTCCCCTCTTTCACCATTATATGGAAAGTTCACAACAAGGCGAGATAAATACTACTGTACTACATTCCACCATCATCACCATCTCCGCCGCCGCCATCATTACTATCATCATGACCATCATCACCACCGGTCATTATCCTCATTACCACCACCACCACCACCATTAGGTACACTAGTTCATAATCACTATATCACACCATCACAAGCTGCAAGAGAGACTGGAGATGTTGAAGAAAGGTGGAGCGGCCTGGCACTCTGCTACAAGTGTCCCAAGTTCAATCCTGTGACCATCATTCCTAGACCGAAAAAAAAGTACAGAAAGGGATCCGACCAAGTAAAGACAAGGAAGAAAAAAAAGAAAACAAAAGAAAGAATGGAGAAGGAAATAAAGGTTTTAATTAAGTACACATGTAACAGTCCCAGGCCGCTCCATCTTACTTCATCTCGCCTCCTACTTCTCTTGTAGCTTGTGATACGATATTATGATGGAGAAAAATTGGACAAGATAGAGAAAATAGCCAGAAGGAAGAAAGTGGGAAACAGGAAAAAGACAGATTAGGAAAGAAAAAGAAAGCAAAACACTTAAAAAAGAGAAGTGAGAAAGAATGGTAAAAATTCGGTTTACTTGTAGTAGAGACCCAGTCTGCATTATTACTTCATCTCACCTCCTACCTTTCTTCATTGATTGTAATGCTGTAAAGTTACTGAGAAAGAAAACAAGAAAAGGAAAGAAGAGAAAGAAAGTATGGAAATGAGGAAGAAGGAAAGAAAATGGGAAGCAGAAAGGATAGAAAATAAAGAGAGAAAGGAAGTAGGAGAATGAAAGATAAAAAGAAGAGGAGGGATTTTATGAAGCAGAACACGGTGCGCCTGTAGTAGAGCTCCAGGCCGTTGCACATTACTTTATCCTGGCGCCTACTCTTATAGTTTTTATTGCTGTAACAAGAATGATGAAAGAAAAGAAAAAGAAAGACACGAAAGTGAAACAACGTGAAAGCAAAGGGAGAAAGAAGGAAAGGACACTAGAAATGAAGAGGAATTGAGAGGAAGGAGAAAAAGGAAAGGGAAAGGACAAAGAAGGAAGGAAGAAATGGGGAAAGAATGAACAAAAATTAAAAAAGAGAAGGAAGAGGGAAAAAGAAGGACAATACTGGAGCTACACGCAGAGAAAAAAAGGGGGAAGAAATGAGAGAAAAGGATAAAGAAGAAAACAGTAGGTATAAATGGTAAAGTGTTAACGCGGTACACCTGTGGTAGACCACTTTGACACTCCTCGTTACTTCACCTCGCCTATACCTCTCTTGTAAACTGTGATGATGTAACTGAGTGGGGAAAAGAAACTGAAAGATGAGTAGGAAAGATGAAGAGACACAAAACTAAGAAAGAAAAATAAATAGTAATGATGAGAGAAAAGAAAGAGAAGAGAACATATAAGTAGTCAGAAAAGGAAGAGAAATTTTTAGACACACAGAAAGAAAAGTAAGAATGTAAAAAAAAAAAAGAAGAAGAAGAAAAAGGAACACATATAAATGAGAAAGGTAAAACAAATCAGGATGAAATGGACATAAAAAGAAGGAAGAAAGAGAAGGGAGAGCAAAAAATAAAAACCTCATCTCACACTTTCTACCTGTCTTGGAAGCGTCTAATGCTGTACTATAGTAAAAAAGAACGAAGATAAGAAAAGGGAGTTACATAGAAACAGAAAGCAAAGTTCAACAACAGAAAGGAGGCAGAAACATTAAAGAGGAAAAGAAATGATCAGAAAGAAAGAAATCAAAAGAAAAGAAGATACAAAGTTGTACAGTAAAATTAAAATATGAGAAAAAAGAATGGAAGAGAATGAGAAAACGAAGATAAAAAATTTCCTGAAAAAGGAGAGTCTAGGAATGAAGGTGGTAGGAAGTTGAGCTTGGGACACCCTGCAGCAGAGTGCCAGGCCTGCAAGACCTACTTCCTCATCTCGCCTCCTGCCTCTCTTGCAGCTTGTGATGGTGTAATATAATGATTTTGATCTAGAGTACCTAATGGTGGGTGGTGGTGGTGGTGGGAATGAGGAGAGTATATCTATCTATCTAGCTATCTATCTATCTATATCTATTTTATATCCTGCACTCTATATATCCTATATATCTATCTATCTATCTATCTATATATATATATATATATATCTATCTATCTATCTATCTATCTATCTATCTATCTATATATATATATATATATATATATATATATATATATATATATATATATATATATATATTGTTACATAGCCTATGATTTCATCATCCTTTGTGTAATTTTAACACACAGTATGTGCTGCCATGTTTGATCACGAGTGTGTTCTGCCTCAGTCCCCCCCCTTCTACCGTTATAGTAGAGTAAGTCGTTCTCTCTGTTATACTTTTTGCGGGATTTTTCAGCTCTTCTGTCCCCATGGCTTCATTTCCCTGCGCTGTCCCTCTTACAAGTTGTATCAAGCTCTGCCAGCCCCTATATAATGAGCTCCAGTCTCTGCATCATTGCCACTTAGATCTGCTCCTCATTTTTGTTCACATCTCTGTCCTCCCTGTACAGATATTATTATTGTGGGAGTGCTCAAGAAATCTCCAAACATCTAGCAGCTGTAGGTGTAATTTGAGTATAACTGTTGTTGCATTTTTTTCTTGTACTGTATAGCATAAGTTTAATCTGTAGGCCTAGTGAAGTTTTTGTAATTCATGTAGGGATCTTTATGTCAGTCATTTTTGATAATAGTTTGTATCTGTAATAATTTATCTGGCATTTACTGAGTATTATCTGGTATCTCATTTTATCAGGGACTGACTTAGATAAATTTACTCTTGCTAATTTCGTGTTAATAGAGGCTATTGCAGTTAACCATATATTTAACCTATTTATTTGCCATTACATTATCCTTATGAGTCCTGAATGTTTTGTTGTTAGTTTGTGCATTAAACTTTAACTTGTAATTTTATCTAACTCTTTTGTTTTGAACCTGGAACTTTACGGGGACAGTAGTGATTTTTTAGTATTCTCACTTGAAGTGTACATTATCTTTCTCTGTTCCGTAACATAAATTTGGCGACCTCGCCAGGATATTCAGGATATTATCATAAGGATATTGCTCGGATATTTTGTGACTTGTTACTTATTCATGATGGCTACTATTACTACACTTGATGAAGCCAAAGATTTTTTGTCAAATGTGCAAACAGTGTGTGATATAGAAAACAGAACAAAAGAATGAACTTAAGCTTGTTGCTCAACAATTGGGAATTGCTGTTCGCTCTCATCATTCTAAAGATCAAATTGTTGACATGATTAATGAAAGCTTGTTTAATGTTAACTCCTCCAAATGAGCAAACGCAGATTGAATTAGCTAAGTTACAGCTAGCCCTGCAGGAGTCTCGTGTTAAGGAGGCTTGAATTTCAAGCACGTGCTAAAGGAGGCTGAGTCTCAGGCTAAGGAGGCGGAATCTCAGGTTCCGGATTCAGGAGGCACAGATACAGGCTCAGGCACAAGTTGAACTTGCCTAGGATTCAGGCAGACCATGAGTATCGCATGTGAAACAAGGTGGAACTGGATCATCTAGCTCTGATGATTTTGATGTGGCTAAAAATGTTAAACTTGTCCCTCCTTTTAATAAATCTGATTTAACAAAGAGTATTTTTCAGTTGTTTGAGAGGGTAGCTACAGGTTTTAATTGGCCTAAGGAGTATTGGCCAGTACTCCTTCAAACTGTTCTCACCGGTAAAAGCTCAAGTAACTTATGCATCTTTGCTTCAGGATCAATCTGATAATTATGATGTAGTTAAGAGCTTGATTCTTAAGGCCTATAGAGCTTGTTCCTGAAGCCTATGAAGAGTAAAATTTAGGACAACTTACAAGCAAGATAAGCAATCCCATGTTGAGTATGCAAAAATCAAAGAAGATCTGTTAGAGCAGTGGTTACAAATTCCTAAGAATGTGGATTCTGATTTTGGTAAATTTAAGCAGATGATTTTGCTGGAGTGACTTCAAGAGGTGTATTTATAAAGATGTAAGCCTATATCTTGATGAGAAAAAAGAATAGATCAGATTTGTCTGATGCTGCAGTTTTTAGCTGATGAATATGTTCTCACTCACAAGAGATATTCTAAAGAAAAAGGGAAAGCTGAGGAGTAAGTACGTTGCCTCTACTCAGAGTACAGGTAACAGGAAAGAAAAATAAAGATGATGTTTCTCAGGGAAGTAAATACCAGCTTCACCTCTAGATTTCAGAAAAGTAAATGTACTTATTGTAGTAAGCTTGGTCATATCATACGGAGAGATGTTTCAGGAGACAGCGTGATGTGAACAAAAAAGAGGAGTCTTTAAATATTCAGTCAATTGGTCTAGTGTCCACTCTTAAGGAGAGTTCCCAGAATTCTTTAACTGAGTTAACTGAACCTGCTTTGAGGGGTAACTTAAATTCTCATGATGGAGCCTCCTCTTTTGAGCAGTAACGTGGGTGACACTCTCAAGAGTTCATGTGCTAATTTCCTGTCTGATGGTTTTGTCAGTCCTCTGGACAGTAATGACAGGAAATCAGTTCAGAAAAAATATATCGTGATACAGGTGCTTTGCCAATCCCTTATGCTGACCAGTGTTCTAGGCTCTAATGTTAATTCTCTCTTGATGAAACTGTAATCTTACAAGGTGCAGGGAATAATTACTTGTCTGTCCCTCTGTGCAGAGTGAATTTAGAGTCTGGTTTTGTTAATGGTTCCGTTATGGCTGGGTTGGTTTGGAGACACTCCCCAATGTCAGGTGTAACTTTTCTTACTTGGAAATGATATTGGTGGAAGTCAAGTGTGTCCAGCTCCTCAGTTGTCTAGTGAGCCAGTGGCTGTGTCCCAGGATTGTGATGTCCCTGATGTGTTCCCTGCATGTGCTGTCACTAGGGCTAAGCTCTAAAGTTACTGGTGATTTAGAGTGATAATGATGATGATGATGTTATCCTAGCTGACACTTTTCTTGCTAATTTGGACCACTCACCAGATGAGGCAGTACCCCGTAGTGTTGATAATTTGTCTCTGTCAAGAAGAGTTGGTTGAGTTGCAGGTTCCTGACCCTGAGTTCAAAGGTCTAGCTAACTCTGCTTACAGTGAAGAAGAGTCAGCCGGTGCTTCTACTTGTTATTATGTAAAGTCAGGAGTACTTATGAGGAAGTGGAGACCCCCAACAAAGCATCAGCCGACTGTGATGAATGGGAGGTTGTACATCAAGTTGTCATCCCTCGTGTTTGTAGGCAGGATATCATTAGAGTGGCTCATGATTCCAGTTTGGCAGGACACCTTGGAGTGGGAGGAAGACTGTGGCACTGCATTTTGAAACACTTCTACTGGCCAGGTATCTTCAGGGATGTTTCCTGGTATTGTAAGTCTTGTCACACCTGTCAAGTTGTGGGGAAGTGTAATCAGACCGAAAGGTTGCACCTCTAGTTCCCATTCCTCCTTTTGAGGCGCCTTTCACCCGTGTGTTGGTGGATATTGTGGGCCCTCTTTCCTAAGACTTCTTCAGGAGTTTTCTTATGTGTTGACCATGATTGATATGGCTACTCGTTATCCTGAAGCCATTCCACTTGTGAAACATCTCAGCAAAGAACGTGGTTAAGGAAATGCTAGGGTTCTTCACAAAGTTTGGTCTGCCCAAGGAGGTACAGTCAGACCGGGGAAGTAATTTCATGTCCAAACGTTTTTCAAGCAGTCTCTGAAAGAGTTGGGCATCACCCAGATCACGTCTTCAGCTTACCATCCCCAGACCGGGAGCGTTGGAGAGATATCATCAAACACTCAAATCGATGCTCAAGAAATACTGTTTGGAACATCAGAAAGACTGGGATAAAGGTCTTCCATTCGTTGTGTTTGCCTGCAAGCAGAATCTCCAAATGAATCACTGGGCTTCTCACCTTTTGAAACTACTGTTTGGCCATGAAGTAAGAGGGACCCTTTAAGTTACTCAAGGGAATGCTGGCTGTCGGAGGAAGATGACGTCAACTTGCTGGAGTATGTGATCAAAGAACGGCTGTCCACTGCTTTACAGGCTGGCGAGAGAGAATTTAGGAGCTGCTCAGGAGAAGATGAAGACTTGGTATGACAAGAAGTCCAGGTTACGCCACTTTCAGCCAGGAGATCCAGGTTTTGATTCTGCTACCAGTTCATGGGCAACCTCTTCAAGCCAAGATTTAGTGGCCCTTATTTTCCGAAGTGATGGAGAAGAAACTCAGTGATGTCAACTATGTCATCGTCACACCAGATCGTAGAAAGAACAAGCAACTATGTCACATCAACATGCTAAAGTTATATCACAGGCAGGACGAAAATAATCCAGTCTGCACTGTAGCTGTTCCACCTGAGTCTACAAGTGAAGTTCTCCCATGCAGCATGAGCCTGAGTGATAGTTTGGGGAAGAATCCTGATATCATGAATGATCTCCAGACTAAGCTTTCTCATCTACCTCCCCAAGGAAAGGCAGGGAGTTTTCGGCAAACTTGTTACTGCAGGAGTACCCGGCAGAAGTGTTCCATGCTACTCCAGGAAGAACCACTGTAAGCGTTGATGCATGATGTCGATGTTGGAGACGCAAAGCCAATTAAATTGCCTCCTTACCGTGTGGGAACCCAGTGAAAGTTCCTCTCATCCAGAAGGAGCTTGGCTACCTGTTGGACCACAAGATGATTGAGCCCTGTCAGAGCGAGTGGAGTTCTCCTCTTGTCACTCTGGTCACTAAGCCAGTGTGGGTCACAGCGGCTTTGCTGATTGACTACAGACGTGTTAATCAGATAACCATAAAACAGACACTTACTCCTCTCCATCGCGTGAAATATTGCATAGACAAGATCGGAAAAGGCTTAGGTACATAAGGTAAGTTTGATTTGTTAAAGGGATACTGGCAAGTACCTATGACTGAACGTGCTAGGGAGATCTCATGTTTTGTAACGCTAGGGAAAGACTTTTTTGCATGTTCTGTAATGCCAGATACAGATTGTTTTAGAGTAATAAGAAATTTCCTTTGTAAATTTCTTTTTCTTTGTGAGGGAGAGGTGTTACATAGCCAGCCTATGATTTCATCATCCTTTGTGTAATTTTAACGCACAGTATGCTGCATGTTTGATCACGAGCGTGTTCTGCCTCAGTCCCCCCTTCTACCGTTATAGTAGGAGTAAGTCGTTCCTCTCTGTTATACTTTTTGTGGGATTTTCAGCTCTCTGTCCCCATGGCTTCATTTAAGCGTCCCTCTTACAAGTTGTATCAAGCTCTGCCAGCCTATATAATGAGCTCAGTCTCTGCATCATTGCCACTTAGATCCTGCTCCCTCATTTTGTTCACATCTCTGTCCTCCCCTGTACAGATATTATTATTGTGAGTGCTCAAGAAATCTCCAAATATCTAGCAGCTGGGTGTAATTTGGAGTATAACTGTTGTTGCATTTTTTTTTCTTGTACTGTATAGCATAAGTTTAATTTGTAGGCCTAGTGAAGTTTTTGTAATTCATGTAGGGATCTTTATGTCCAGTCATTTTTGATAATAGTTTGTATCTGTAATAATTTATCTGGCATTTACTGAGTATTGTACTGGTATCTCATTTTATCAGGGCTGACTTAGATAAATTTACTCTTGCTAATTTCGTGTTAATAGAGGCTATTGCAGTTAGCCATATATTTAACCTATTTATTACCATTACATTATCCTTATGAGTCCTGAATGTTTTGTTGTTAGTTTGTGCGTTAAACTTTAACTTGTAATTTTATCTAACTCTTTTGTTTTGAACCTGGAACTTTACGGGACAGTAGTGATTTTTCAAGTATTCTCACTTGAAGTGTACATTATCTTTCTCTGTTCATAACAATATATATATATATATATATATATATATATATATTATATATATATATATATATATATATATATATATATATATCATAACACCATCACCAACGGCATCATCACCAACACCACCATCATCATGAAGACCACCATCATCATCATCAACACCATCATATCCAACCCCATCATCACCAACATCATCATCACCAATACCATTAGGACCATCACCACCATCACCAACACTATCATCACCAACACCATTATCATCAACACCATCACCATCAACACCATCATCACCACCACCGTCATCACCAACGTAATCATCATCAACACATCATCACCAACACCATCACAAGCACTGTCATCATCAACACCATCATCACCACCACCACAATCACAGCATCACAATCTGATCAAGGACTTTACTGAACGCGCAAGTTCCACTCCCTGACGGTAGTTCTGTTCTTATATATATATATATATATATATATATATATATATATATATATATATATATATATATATATATATATATATATATATATATATATATATATATATATATATATATCACCAACACCCCGATCTCACCACCTTTCTTCATCTCGCCTCTTACCTCTCCTGTAGATTGTGGTGCTGTGATTGTGGTGGTGGTGATGATGGTGTTGGTCATGATAGTGTTGGTGATATATATATATATATATATATATATATATATATATATATATATATATATATATATATATATATATATATATATATATATATATATATATATATGTTGATGATGATTGTGTTGGTGATGTTTGTGTTGGTGATGATAAGTGTTGATGGTGATGGTGTTGATGATGATGGTGTTGGTGATGATGAGTGTTGGTGCTGGTGGTGCTGGTCGTGATGTTGTTGGTGATGGTGATGTTAATGGTGATGATATGGGGTTGGATATGGTGGTGTAACTGATGATGATGATGATGGTGTTGATAATGATGGTTAGTGTTGAACGATATGATGCTGTTAACTAATGATGTTGTTTGATGATGATGCTGGTGTTGGTGATGTTGGTGTTGATGGTATTGTCAGTGTTGGTGTTGTTGGTATTGTCAGTGATGGTGTTGGTGGTATAGTCAGTGATGGTGTTGATGGTATTGTCAGTGATGGTGTTGATAGTAT
This sequence comes from Coenobita brevimanus, assembly GCF_032717465.1. Taxonomy (NCBI): domain Eukaryota; kingdom Metazoa; phylum Arthropoda; class Malacostraca; order Decapoda; family Coenobitidae; genus Coenobita; species Coenobita brevimanus. The sequence continues at coordinate 10,849,507 of NC_137065.1, forward strand.
TGTCAGTGATGATGGTGTTGATGGTTGTCAGTGATAGTGTTGATGGTATTGTCAGTGATGGTGTTGTCAGTGTTGGTGTTGATGGTATTGTCGGTGATGGTGTTGATGGTATTGTCAGTGATGGTGTTGGTGGTATTAGTCAGTGATGGTGTTGATGGTATTGTCAGTGATGGTGGTGATGGTCTTGTCAGTGATGGTGTTAATGGTATTGTCAGTGATGGTGTTAATGGTATTGACAGTGATGGTGTTGGATGGTATTGTCGGTGACGGTGTTGATGGTATTGTAGTGATGGTGCTGATGGTATTGTCGGCGGTGATGGTGTTGATGGTATTGTCATTGAGGGTGTTGATGGTATTGTCAGTGTTGGTGTTGATGGTATTGTCATTGATGGTGTTGATGGTATTGTCAGTTATGGGGTTGATGGTATTGTCAGTGTTGGTGTTGTTGGTTTTGTCGTGATGGTGTTGATGGTATTGTCGTGATGGTGTTGATGGTATTGTCAGTGATGGTGTTGATGGGATTGTCGTGATGGTGTTGATGGTATTGTCAGTGATGGTGTTGATGGTATTGTTAGTGATGGTGTTGATGGTATTGTCGTGATGGTGTTGATGCTTGTTATTGTCAGTGATGGTGTTGATGGTATTGTCAGTGATGGTGTTGATGGTATTGTCAGTGATGGTGTTGATGGTATTGTCAGTGATGGTGTTGATGGTATTGTCAGTGATGGTGTTGATGGTATTGTCAGTGATGGTGTTGATGGTATTGTCAGTGATGGTGTTGATGGTGTTGTCAGTGATGGTGTTGATGGTATTGTCAGTGATGGTGTTGATGGTATTGTCAGTGATGGTGTTGATGGTATTGTCAGTGTTGGTGTTGATGGTATTGTCAGTGATGGTGATATATATGTTTTTGATGAGTAATGATAACTGTCTGGATAATGGTGCTGGTGATGATCTTGATGACTGATGATGGTGTTGATGGTGACGTATTGTAAATCAGGACTGACGATGATATCATTACTTCCTTTGTAGGTTGTCAAGAAGTATAATGGAGAAGGAAAAGAGGAAGAAAGAGAAAGAATGTAAAAGCAAAAACGGAATATTAAAACGCAAAGTACAGAAAATGTTCAATAAAAGGTTCAATTGTAGAATAAAGAAAAAGAAGACAAAAATTAAGAAGAAAAAACAAGATGAAAGTGTAATAACATTGGATAAAGTAAGATAGGGGAGTAGAATAAAACATATGAAAGAAAAGAAACAACAGGAGAAAAAACGACAGTACCATGAAAAAAGAAAATATGAAGAGATACAGAATGAGAGTAAAAAGAAATGAGAAAAACAGAAAGACTAAAAAAAAGAAAGCCGGATCAAAGATGGGTCGACCTCAAAACACCTTTAGTAGAGTCCCAGGCCGCTTCGCCTTACTTCACCTTGGCTCCTACTTCTCTTGTGGTTATTGTTGTCGATTATTTTATGTGAAAAAAATGAAAAAAGAAACTATAGGAAGAAGAGGAAACATATGCAAAGAGAAACAGAGTAAGAGCAACGAAGGGAAGTTGAAAATACAGAAGAAATGAAAAGTGGGCCTTTTGAAGAGAAAAGAAAGGAAAGGACACAAAATAAAGACACTATGAAAACTGAGAAACAGAAAAAAGTAAGGACAAGAATGAAACGAATAAGTATAATGGAAACTGAAAGAAGAAACTTTGTAAAACAGATGAAATATAAATGGTAATGGTAGTAACTTGATACCCCCTGTCATAGAGTCCCAGATCGCTCCACCTTACTTCATCTATCCTCCCTACCTCTCTTGCAGCTTATGGTGGCGGAAATTAGGGGGGTGGGGACGTGGAGGAGAAACGAGAATAAAATGGAGTGATAACGAAAAGGAGAAAGGAAAGGGATGTATGAAAGAAGAAACAAAATTACACATGTAAAAAATACAAAATGGATGAAAGAACCATCACACACACACACACAAGAGAGAGAGAGAGAGAGAGAGAGAGAGAGAGAGAGAGAGAGAGAGAGAGAGAGAGAGAGAGAGAGATGTAAGTATGGTAGGATGAAAAACAATGGAGGGAAAAAAGAAGGAAAAACTGGAGACAAGAAAAGATAAAAGACAGGGAAGAAAAAGTGAAGAAAAGAAGGGTTGCTTAAGGAAGGATGAAGATCAGGACTGAACACATTACCTCTGCCAACGGGATTGGACGAGGTTATGTTTTTCAATTTGTTTGTCGTCCACATAATATCTCAAAATGTTATTGACGGATTTCAGTGAAATTTAGTGGATGTGATGGTCTTTAAGCCATGGATAAACCGGTTAATTATTGGTGGTGATCTGAGTTGTGTGATATAGATCAGTCAATGGAGGTATGAGCTCTCTGAATGAGCTTAACTTGTTCCTAATGTATTTTTACTTATAATTTCTTGTTCATATTTCTTTTCCCAGATTATATTATTTATTACTGTGACTCCTTTCTTTCCCCATCATATAGCATTGTACAGGCATGCTGTTATCATTCTGTCTCTGTATTGTTTTGTATTTATTTTCCCTTCTTCACAGATCTGGTATTGTACTGCAGCTGCCGCCAAGCGATTGTATTCAGTTCAGAGAGATGTCATGGCATCCTGAGAATCTAACGTAAATTTACCAAAGTCAAGCAAATACAGTGGCTGTTGGTTGGAATGCATACTAATGACACGAAAATGAGCAAGAGAGAAAGAAAAGAAGGCAGACCAAGGGACTGGATGAAGATTGTTGGCATGTCTTGGGGTTAGGCAGAGTGGGGGGCGGGTGAGGCTTACTTCATCTTTCCTCCTACCTCTCTTATGTATGTCATAAGTTATTTGGAGGGTGACTTTGAATAGGATAAAGTGTTGATTGAGGACAGGAAGTAGCTAACAGTTGGGAGGTTCATGGAAGGACATAGTACAGCTGTAATAAGGCAGAGTGGGGGGCGAGTGGGGCTTGCTTCATCTTGCCTCCTGCCTCTCTTGTGATGCTGTAATAAGGCAGAGTGGGGGGCGAGTGGGGCTTGCTTCATCTTGCCTCCCCTACCTCTCTTGTGATGCTGTAATAAGGCAGAGTGGGGGGCAGAGTGGGGCTTGCTTCATCTTGCCTACTTTTTTTATATTTTTTTGTTTCATGTGTCCGACTCTGGGCAAAGGCTTCAGGGCCTATACCTCGGGGGCAGTAATACCTCCCAAGACCAAGTGGTCCTCTCCTACACCTCCACATGTCACAACTTCAGCGCTAACACCCACCGTCCATGTTGAATACATGCTAGGGCTGTCTCATACAGGACTGGTGTACTGGTATTAGCGGGGGTATTTTTATGACATGTCGGCAGGTCATCTGGTAGATCAGGAAAGTCTGCTTTTACGAAATTCAAATCCTTAAACTGTTCCCTGCTGGCGGGATTCGAACCTGGGTCCATCGGGACCGCAGGCCGCCTCTCTATCGTTTCAGCCACATCCTACCTCTCTTGTGATGCTGTAATAAGGCAGAGTGGGGGGTGGGGCTTGCTTCATCTTGCCTCCTACCTCTCTTGTGATGCTGTAATATGGTAGTGGCTTTTGGTGGTATTTATAAAGGATCCTACCTCTCTTGCAGCTTGTGAAGCTGCAATATAGTAATGTTTTGGCTGGTATTTATAAAGGATCTTACCTCTCTTGCAGCTTGTGATGCTGTAATATAGTAGTGGCTTTGGAGCGGTATTTATAAAGGATCCTACCTCTCTTGCAGCAGCTGATGCTGTAATATTGTAGTGGCTTTGGCTGGTATTTATGAAGGATCTTTACCTAATAACGTAATAAATAAGTCTCCATAACAGTTAACTATTATCAGGGATGGTTTGTTTTTCGCATTTTGTCACATTAATATTCACTCAGATTTGATTATAAAATTGTATGGTAGGTGTAGGAGTGAAGGCAAACGTATATACAAGCAATCTTACAACACAACGTAACCTTAGCACAGTTTATAAATACCGCCTTCGCATCTAATGCACCTAATACTGTACGGTGGTAGTGGTGATGACGATGATGATGATGGCGGTGGTGGTGGTGATGGAGATGATGATGATGATGATAATGATGATGATGATGATGGTTGGTGTGGTGGTGACGGTGATGACGATGATGATGATGATGGTCGTGGTGGTGATGATGATGATGATGATGATGATTATGGTTTGTGTGGTGGAGTGATGATGATGACAGTAGGTGTGGTGGTGATTTCGTTGTGTTGATGATGTTATAATTATACTGTTGCTGATTATCATGATGATGATGATAGTGGGATGGTAGTAATGTTGATTATAATGATGGTGATATGATGTTGATGATAATGAATGTGAAGGACGGTATTCATGATAGTCACCATACTAAATCTCATAGGAATGAAATAAGGAAAACGGAAATAACAGAACATCATAGGAAGCAAAATACAGTAATCCCAATAATTAAGAAAAAGGACAAAATTATGAAGAATAAACAAAGAAGATAGGAAAATCGGAGACCGTACGAACAGACAGAGACTAAAATGGATTAAAATATGGAATACAGAAGAAAGAAGAGAATGGAACAGGAAGAATATATAACGAAAGAAAAGAAAACAAGAAACAAAGGAGAATGAAGTATGTAGGAGAAAGTAAGAAAAAAAAAACGAAAAAGAAAAACAAAAAGGAACCATTAATGGAGGAGTAAGGGTGGAACTCGAGACACTTTTATTTGTGTGCCAGGTCGTTCCACCCTGCTTCCACCTTAGCTCCTACTTTTCTTGTTGTTTTGTCGATGTAATATACCGAAGAAATATACCAGAAAGTAGAAAAGAAATGGAGTGAGGGAGAAGAGAAAGGCGAGAAGACGGAAAAGACAATGGTTCAAAAGCAAGAGAAAAGGGGGGAAAAAAGGAAAAGTTCGGGGAGAAAAAAGAAACCAGGAAAACAGGAAGAGAGGAGGAGGATAATGATACAAACAGCGAAATATAGGAAAAAGGAAAGAAAGTAATGGATAAAGACTGAAAGTGAAATATAAATGTTAATGATATTAACTTGGTACACCTGCAGTAGAGTCCCAGGACGTTCCACCTTACTTCATTTCGCCTCACCTCTTGTAGCTTTTGAATCTGAAATATTTTGGAGAAATAATGAAAGAAAAAAAAAGGACAAAAAAAAAAGAAGAATGAAAACAGAAAAGCCGAGAAATTACAATGGAGGAAGAAAGAAAAGAATCAAGACTCAAAGAGTAATGGCAAAGTATGTGAACAAGAAATAAAGATGGAAATTGGAAGATAAGGAGAAATGGAAAAAAAAATAGAAAAAGGAAAGAGAAAAAGAGAAAAAGGTAAGAAAGGAAAGTGGATGGAATTCTAGCTATCTTTGTTAGAATCTTGGGCCGCTTCACCTTACTTCATCTTGTCTCCGGATTCTCTTGCCATTTAATTGCTGAATTATAGCGGTGAAAGAAGGATAAAAGAAAAAACGAGAATCTTTAGAAGACAGAACAGAAAAAAGAGACAGAAAGAATGAAGAGGAGAAAGAAAGGAGAGGGCAAAGATGAAAGTAAGAATGGAAGAATGAAAGAATGAAAATGAGAAAGAAAGGGAAAAGAGGACAAAATAAGACAAAGGATAAATTATGAAGAAGGAAAGGGAAAGGGATAAAAAGGGAAATGACGCATATACCCGTATGTAAAGGTGTTAAGTCGGTACCTTGGTAGTGGAGTCCAAGGCCACTCCACCCATAACTTCAATCGCCTTTATCTCTCTTCTTGATTGTCTTATTGAAAATAGATGGAAAAAGAGAATAAAACAGACAGAGAGAGGAGTAAGAAAGAAAGGAGAAATTGACTCAAAGTAATAAGAAACAAGAAATAAGCGGTAATGGTGAAATGAAAGGAGAAACAAGGAGAATATACAGTACGGGAGGTGAAAGAAATTTGAGACATACAAAAAAAAAAACAGAATGAGAATAAAAGCAAAAAAACGTAAAAGAAATGAAGAATGGCAGAGAAAGAAGGACTGAAAGAAATAGATAAAATGAAGACTGACGGACAGATAAGTAAAAGAGACAGAAAACGTCATCCCTACTGCGATCTCCCTTGCAGCTTATGAGGCTGTAATATGGCCAATATTGGAGTAAACAGAACAGGAGTTATACAGAAACAGAGAAGACAATGTAAGACAGAAAGGAATAAGAAACCTGCTATTAGAAAATATTTACAAAAACGGAAAAAAATCTGTAAAAAGTAAAAGACTTATGCAAATCAAAAGGAGAAAAAGCAAGAACT
>NC_137065.1:10855897-10990897 GCF_032717465.1 Coenobita brevimanus
TTCACTCCTACACCTACCATACACTTTATAATCAAATCTGAGTGAATATTAATGTGACAAAATGCGAAAAACAAACCATCCCTGATAATAATTAACTGTTATGTAGACTTATTTATAAAGTTATTAGGTTAGGATCCTTTATAAATACGAGCCAAAGCCACTACTATATTACAGCATCACAAGCTGCAAGAGAGGTAGGATCCTTTATAAATACCACCCAAAGCCACTAGTATATTACAACATCACAAGCTGCAAGAGAGGTAGGATCCTTTATAAAGACCACCCAAAGCCACTACTATATTGCAGCATCACAAGCTGCAAGAGACGTAGGATCCTTTATAAATACCAGCCAAAGCCACTACTATATTACAGCATCACAAGAGAGGTAGGATCCTTTATAAATACCAGCCAAAGCCACTACTATATTACAGCATCACAAGAGAGGTAGGATCCTTTATAAATACCAGCCAAAGCCACTACTATATTACAGCATCACAAGAGAGATAGGAGCCTTTATAAATACCACCCAAAGCCACTACTTTATTACAGCATCACAAGAGAGGTAGGATCCTATATAAATACCACTCAAAGCCACTACTATATTAGAGCATCACGAACATTCCTCCACATATTATTTATTTTTCCTGTTATTCCTCTGCTACTATGTTTTTTTCTGCACTGCGATTACTCTCGTCAGTTTTTTAATGTATCCTTTGGATTCTCTCTTTCCCCCTCACCAGCTTCAAGAGAGGCAGGAGGCGAGGTGAAGTAAGGTGGAGCCGCCTGGGACACTGCTACAGGTGTACCGAGTTCAACCTTATTAGCAGTTTCGCTTCCTTTTTTTCTTTCTTCTTTTTTCCCTCTATACATTAATTATCCCCCTCCCTCTCTTTTATCCTTTTTACTCGTTTTCAGATGTTTCCCTGCATTTTCTCTCTTTCTCTTTGTTTCTTTCCGTTTATCATCTTTTTGTTTTGTTTTTCTTTTCTTGAATGTCGAGTCGAGACCAACTGCCTAGCCCCGGGCTCCTACGCCCTCATGGGGCAATGTAGGATTGGATGATGGATGGATGGATGGACGCTTTATTTCTTTTTTCCTTATTGTTTTCTTCTGTGGCTTCTCTTTATCCCCTTTATTTCTTTTTTAATTTCTCTCACGAATTCTATCTCATTATCTCTCTTAATTTCCCTCTTTTATTTCTTTCACTTTATATTTCTTTCATAACCCCATTATTTCTATGACCCTTTCTTTCCCTTGCTTTCTCCATTATATTGCATCACAAGGTACACGAGAAGTAGGTGAGTTCAAGTAAGGATATTTTCATCATTATTAACCTACATCAGCATCACTACCACCACCATCGTCATCACCATGTCATCATCATCATTATTCATACTATTATCATTATTATCAAAACTAACCTCCATCATCATCACTTCACTATAACCAATACCAGCACTATGTACATAATCACTATAATCAAGATAATTAACCATTCACTTTTTGATATTATCATCAAAACTATCCTACATCATCACCACCACCACCACCACCACCACCATCACCATTAGCTACATCAGAGCCAAGTCTCCACTATAGTTTGTTCATATAAACTTGGCAAAGATTTCTATCGTTTCTCAGCAAATTTTCCCTAGTTGAATGGTAGATCAAGGCAATACAACGACTCTACATCCTGTCCATAAAACTTCTTCGTGACCAGCACCATATTCTACAGTCTTTTGTTACAGTTCAGTATTCAAGATGGGAAGATGGCAATTTTAGGTCAAGTTAAAGTGGACAGAGTATTAAAGCATTATAAGCAATAAGACAGGTAGGAGGCGATATGGTGAAAGGTAGAGCGGCCTGGCACTATTATACATGTCTAACATTTGTTCCTAACTCCTCTGCCGATTTTTATTTTTTCTCTCTTTTTCTTTTTGCTCAACTTCTTTCTTTCTTTGTCACATTATTTTTTTCTTTATTATGTTTCTCAGATCTGTTCTGATTTCTACTTATTCATAAAATTTTACTTACTTACCTTGACTTTCTTTAGTTATTTCCTTCTTACTCCGTTTCTTTCTTTCGCCATTCGATTTCACACTTTTCCTTTCGTTTCTTTTTCTATCGCCTTTGTTTTTCACTCTCTTTTTGTCCTCTATATTACAGCAACACAAGCTACAAGAAGTAGTACGCCTGATGAAGTAAGGTGGAGCGGCCTGGGACTCTACAACAGGTGTACTCAGTTAACACCATTACTATTTATGTCTCACTTTATTTCTTTCCCCTTTTCTTCCTTTCCTTCTCCAATATTTCAGTTTTTCATTCTCGTCGTCCTCTCTTCCTCCCTTCTTAGTATTCTTATTTGTTTCTCCTTTCATTTTTTTCTTTTTCTTTCTTCTTTCTTTCTTCTTTTTCACTCACTGTACCATGCTTTATCTATTTACCTTCTGTTTTCTTATTCTTACTGTTTCATTAATCCCTTCTAATGCCTTCCTTCAGTACATTACAGCAATAAAATCACAAGAGAATCAGCAGGCAAAGTGAAGTAAGGTGTAGCGGCCTGAGATCCTAACAAAGGTGTCTCGAGTTGCACCCTCATGCTCCCCAGCCGCGTTTTGCTCATTTTTATCCTTTTCTTTTCTTTCTCTGTCCGTTGCACTTTATTCTCCCATTTCTTCTTTTTCTGCTTTCTTTCCTTCTCTGTTTCTTACTTTCTTTCAGTCTCATTTCCTTCTTATTTTTTTATATCTCTCTTTTTCTCTTCTCTTCATTTTTTTTTATTTCCCCGTTACATCTCCTTTTGGCTGATAGATTATTTATCAACACCCCTATTCATCAACGTCTCTTTATAGGCATTTTTTTCTCCTGTCTTCCGCAATATATATTCATTTTCTCCCCTTCTTCCTTTTTCGTTCATTCTCCATTATATTACAGCACAACTAGTCACAAAAAGGTAGGTGGTGATGATGTTGATATGTTTATTCCATATCAACATCATCACTACTGCCACCCTCACTATCATTATCAATATCAACGACATCATTATCATCATGTCATTATTCGTCAATTTAATATTATGCTCATCGCTTATATCACCAGCACCATCAACATATCCACAATCATCAACATCATCAAATCCATATTCATCATCATCATCATGACCATCATAATATCCATCATCAATACCATCGTCAACATTATTATCACCACCATCGGCCACATAGACCAATGCCACTACTATATTTCATCACAAGCGACAAGAGAGGTATACTCTGTCCAAGTTGGTTTGAAGGTAAATGCACCACCTCTGGGATTTGACGTCAAAATCGCTCCACCTTCCGTCCACTATGATTGGCTGGTGGGATGAAAGGTACTATATGAAGTTAGGTGTAGCAGCCTGGGACTCAACTACAGGTGTACCAAGTTAACATCATTACCATTTATGATTTATTTGATTTATCTCTCATTCCTTCTTCAATTAATGTTTTGCTTCATTCTTGTTCTCTTTTAACTTCCTTCCTACTCAGTTCCCTTCTTTCTATCCCCCTTTCTTCCTTTCCTTTTTTCCCTCAGTTTTTATCTTTCTTCTTTTATACCTTTTCCTTTCCTTTTCCTTTCCCATTCTTCCAGCTTGTTTCACTTTCTCTCTTTTTACTGTAATGCACCTCTCTCGTTCTTTTTCCAACTATTTCTTTCTCTCCTCATTCTTTCTTCACTATATTACAGCGGTACAGCAACAACACAAGTGAGAGCCACGGTGAAGTAAGGTGCAGCCGCCTCAGACTCATAATAAGTGTCCGCAGGTCCAACCTTCTCCCATAATGGCTCTTTTTTTCTCTCTGTTGCCTTCTTATATCTTTTTTTCTTTCCTCTTCGTTGTCGCTGATGCCCCTTATATTGATAGCCTCTTTCATTAATTATTTCTCCTGTTTTCTTTCTTGTTTTTTTGTTTTCAAATTTTCGTTCCTTTTTACATTTCTTTTATCACTTCTTTCTTTTACTTTGTCCTCTCCGTCTCACATTCCTTGTCCTTTTCCTTACAAACTCATTTTACTCTTCCACTGTATTTTGTCACTTTTCATTATTTCTTTCATTCTTTTAGTTCTTATATTTTTCTTGCTTCTTCCTCCTTTTCTTTATATTATAACATTACAAGCTACAATAACAGTAGGAAGCGAGATGGAGTAAGGTTATCATCACCAACACTAACCTACCTGAAACTACCATCGTCATCACTCCCAGTGCAACGGCAACGACCATCATCATCATCAACATCATCATCATCATCATCATCATCATCGATACTGTTAACATTCAATAATCTAATAATCATCATCATCAGTATCACCTTCAGCACAGTTAGGTACATTAGATCAGCCACAACAATATTACAGCAGCTCAAGCTACGGTAGAGTCAGGAGTCGAGATGAAATAAGGTGTAGCGGTCTGGGACTCTACTACACCTGTACCTAATTAACACCTTCACCCTGTATTGCACCATACTCCTTCACTATGTTTATCTTTTCTGGCTTTTTCTTTTTTCGCTCACTTTTCTTTTTACCTACTGTATATCCTTTCCTCTGTCTTTTCTTTCTCCTATCTTTCTCCATTTCCTTGGTCTTTCTTTCTGTCTTACTCATTTTATCGTCATTAGTTTGCACTCCAGCCAACAGCCACTGTACTTGCTTGACATTGGTAAATTTACGTTGACTCTTAAGATGCCATGACTCACTCTGAACTGAATACAGTCGTTTGGCAACAGCTGGATTACAATACTAGATCTGTGAAGAAAGGGAAATAAAGAGAATATAATACAGACTGATTAGAGAATTATGGAAAGAGTGAGCGTGATGAAAGTATCACGCTGGGTAGGCTAAAAATTTGTAGGTTGGAGAGTGTATGATAAAAATATGAAAAAATGCCATAAACAATGATAGGGGAAGGTATAGGAAAGGGAGACTGTTATAAAGATTACAGTGAAAAGGACAATAAAAAAATATTAATAGAGAGTATGATAAAGAAAGTATAAGAGAGAAATTATAATAAACAAAGAGGATGATAAGAGAAGGCACAATAAGAGACAGGATGGAAGAGTGGTAAGCAGGAAGCGAGGAAGACCGAGATAGATCCACTTCCAGCTCCACATTGGCTGGCCGAGGTTCAAGCTACTTTCCAAACTTGCCTGCTATTTACGTATCTTAATTTTTCACTTTATCTGTCTTTCTCTATCTGTATACCTGTCTGTCTATCTGTCTCTCTATCTATCTTTCTAGTTATCTATCTCTCTATCTATCTGTCTGTCTGTCTATCTGATCAGTCTACCTGTTCATATACATGTATTTGTCAATCTATTGCTCAACTCTAGGTGGCCGAGGTTCAGTCTACCATCATATACCTACCCCTGTTTCTATTTCTCATCTGTAGTGATCAGCCACTCAGTCAGTTAGTCTGTCTATCTGTCTATCTGATTATCTGTATATCTGTCTACCTATCTATCTTGTATCTATCTATCTATCTGATTATCTATGTATCTGTCTACCTATGTATCTTGTATCTATCTGTCTATTTGACTATCTTTGTATCTGTCTACCTATCTATCTTGTATCTATCTGTCTATCTGATTATCTATGTATCTATTTACCTATCTATCTTGTATCTATCTGTCTGTCTGATTATCTATGTATCTATCTACCTATCTATCTTGTATCTATCTGTCCATCTGTACTTGTCCATTAATTCGTCCACCTATCTGTAAGTCTATCTAACCGTTCGTTCCTCTGTCTATCTATAATCATCTCTTCGTCTATCTGCCTACCTACCTATTTATCTTTCCATGTATTTATATCTATCTACCTGTCTATATTTACCTACCTGTCTATCTATCTTTATATTTATCCATATGCATCCGTCTCTATCTATCTATACCTCGACCTAACAGTCTATCAATATATGTATATTCTCAACCTACATTCTCTCTCTCTCTCTCTCTCTCTCTCTCTCTCTTCCACCTTCCAATTCACTGTCAGGCCTTGCGTGGGAGGATGTATGTATGTGTGTATGTATGTATTCCACCTTCCAGTTCTCTGGTGTTCACTGTCAGGCCTTGCATGGGATGCTGTATGTATGTATGTATGTACGTATGTATGTATGTTATTCACCTTCCAGTCCTAAGGTGCTCACAGTACTGCCTTGTATGGGCTGCTGTATTTTTCGGTGTCATTCTTGCTGCCTCCAGACGATTTCATTAAACTTGTGGCAGACTCTTGTAGTGAAGGGTTTAATGAAGGCTTTATCTAACCCTCTGCTTCCAAAAGTTGCTCCTAAACTGAGGAAAATCGTCTGAAGGTGACAAGAATAAAATAAAAAATACGTCATCGGAGTGAAGGGGTTAATTGCACCTCAAACTGACATCTCTCCATCTTGAACCCTGACCTGTACCAAGACATTAACACAACAACACCGCGGTAGTCACGAAGTGCTGTGGATAGGATGTAGAGCCATAGTATTGTGTTATTCTGCCACTGAACTGTAAAACAAGATTAACAGTAGAATATGATGCTAGTCACGAAGAAGTGCTATGGAAAGGATGTACAGCAGTAGTACTGTGTTATTCTGCCACTGAGCTGTAGCAAGAGAACTTAAGAACACAGCGCTAGTCACGAAAAGGTGCTATGGACAAAATGTAGAGTTGTAGTATTGTCACTTTCGGCCACGTAGAATATGATGCTAGTAACGAAGAAGTGCAATATAAAGGAAGTAGAGCAGTAGCATTGTGTTATCCTACCACTGACCTGAAATAAACACTAGAATATGATGCTTGTCACAAAGAAGTGTTATGACAAGGGTGTGCAGCCGTAGCACTGTCTTATATTCCCACTGAACTGTGAGAAAGTAAGGTGGAATAGTGACTAATAGGTGATATAACCATAGCCAATTTACTGCTGATGCTTCTCTCTCTCTCTCTCTCTCTCTCTATTCCTACTTTCCCGTCCCTGTCTCTGGAGCTTCATGGTAATGTTTTGATAGGAAAGAAGCCAAGGGTGATGATGATGATGATGATGATGATGGTGATGATGATGATGGTGACGATGATGATGATGATGACCATGAAGATGATATGATGATGATGATGTGTGATCAATTGTCACTGACGACTCTGATAAAATACCTATTAATAGTTTCTGTTGGTGGAGGATTAGTGCCCCTCCCTGTAAAACAGTTAACTCTAAGCCCTTGGCCACCCCGTTTGGGATACAAGGCGTCTGGCAAAAAAAAAAAAAATAGTTTCTGTGTGTTCATAGTTAGCTTTACAGATGCAGCCATCCTCCCCCCTCTCTCTCTCTCTCTCTCTCTCTCTCTCTGAATACGCAGGTCAAAACAAAAACTACATTAGATCCAAAACTAGATCAACCCCATCAATACGATGACGTCCTTTATATATTCCTGTTACCACCAGACGATTTTATTCAGGTAAGAGCCCCCTAGCAGAGCAGGGGTTAATGTAGACGATACCCAACCCCTCCAGTTCCAAAAGTCTGCCCTAAGCTGCATAACATCGTCAGGAGACAGGATAAATAAAATGATAAATAAGGAGGACATGAGACTGGCCACAGTCACACGGCCTTGGTCTAGGCAACCCTGGCATCGAGGGTGAGTTTCCTCTGTTGTCTCTTTTTCCTTACCATCATCATCACCATCAAAATCATCAACATCAACATCATCATAATCATCATGATCAGTACAAGCACAAACTTAATCATCATCACTTCGTAATCATCTTCTTCGAAGTTGTTGTCATTATCGTCCTGTCGTTGCCATCGTCATCCTAAACAAAATTATAAGAAGCTTTACAATCGTCATCGTCGCACTCCTCCTTCTGATCATCGGCGTAATAATAATAATAATAATAATAATAATAATAATAATTATAATAATAATAATAATAATAATCCCCCAACAATATAAGGGAGGTGGGCGCGGGGGAGGATACAAAAACATAAAAATATACGATATAATCAGGAGAAGCGATCCATAGAGCACTTAGTGATATAGTCCTTACATTTATTGTACATCCCAGCCTTCACACACACACACACACACACACACACACACACACACACACACACACACTGATATCTATTATTCAATAACTCCTATTCACAAAGCATACTAACACCCACACAACTGTTATTCAGCAACTTAATCACTTAGCACTCTTAACACTCTCACGGTTATTAATTACTGATTCATGTTATTCACAAGAGTCCAACACCCACACAACTACTATTCAGTGATTCACATTATTCACAAAACGCTGATACCCACACAATGCACCAGTCCTCTATGAGATAGCCCTAGCCTGTACTCAGTATGGTTGTTCTGGTGTCAACATCTTTTTCCATATGAAGTTGTAGTATCACACATTTTACATAATAATTTTTAAAGCTGTTTAATCATAATTAACAGTGTGTAATGAAGTGTGAATGATGAACAACCAAATATCATTTCGCTGTAAGCTGTGGTATAGGAAGAAGGTGGATGGCAGACCACAAGGGCCACCCTGTTTCAATTATAAAAAGAAGGTTAGGAGACGTGAAAAGATATCTGAATAAGTGCGTAAGTGTAAAGTCCTGGGGAACCATTTATTATGTTGGTATATGTGAATGTACTTAATACCATTTTATAGAGGTGTATAATGTGCTAGTAGAGTTGTCATTTATCTCTACTTTTTGCATAAGCCCAGAGTATATGTAATGCTCGGCACCTCACTTTTAGCTGACCTCAGCACCGCGCCCTTGTCCGCTCGGTGACTGTACAGCGTCAGAACCCGCTTTACAGTTTTAAAGGGAGGGTGTATCGCTCTTACATGTCTCTCGGGTCGCAGTTATATCATTCTGTACCCAATAAAGAGAGATTTAATCTGCTCATTTCTGTCACCTTACGCTACCACTTAATAACAGACCAGCTTCCACCTTCTCGTGGCAGAGGACCTTTGGTGGGAAGTGTCGGGCATTGACGGCGAGTAGCTGACGTGTACTACAGACAGTGTCGTCGATCCAACACGGTGGTCCAGTTATACTACACAGCAGAACACATTTATTGGTGCTAGCGGGGGCACGATATTTAGTGCTAGCCGTGTACCGATACATTAAATTGGTGCTCAGTGCTGAGATACGATACGTGCTAAAGGGCTTTATGCTGTGAACCAGTAACCCTTGCAATCGCTCGTTCCTGAAGGTGAAACAGACATTTTTACTCTACTATTGTAAGGGGACTAATTACTAGTGAGTTAAGTGGGGCAGATAAACTGGAGTGGTGAATATTAATTCCTCCCATTATTTTGCCAGTGCGAGATTCCTATCTTAAGCACAAACTGGCAGTTATCTCGCCCTGTGGTGTGCGAGATATCTCCATCTTCAAACGCAAACTGGCAAGAATCTCGCTCTCGTGTGTGAGAGGCGAGATAAGGAGAGTTCAAGCCAGTGCGGTGAGGAGTGGATCAACTAGCGACTTCTAGCAACTGGCGCGGACGGCCGAACCGAGCCGAGGGAGACCGAAAGCGGCGGGCCTGGCGTGACGCAGGGCGAACCACTCGCTTGCTAACTCCCACAGCGAGCGGCTGTCGTGTATGGTTGAAGGAGTCTGGTGGAGTGTGGAACGTGGAATGTGGAACATCATCCTGGACTTTCATCTAGGTAGTGTCCATGCATTAATCCACACACACACACACTTGAATCAACACACGTTAGTTAGTTGATGAGTGGAAATAAAGGTTTCTCAGAATTCCCTTGAAATAAATATACTTTCTGTGTATTTTATATGTGTTCCATTCTCTGTCACTTACCATAACTATCCTTTTTTATGTCAGTTTATCTTCCTGTAACTGGGAGGGGAATATTACTGACAAGGTTAGATGGATACAGTGAAGTGGGGACGTAGAATTAGGGAAATAGGGATTAGCCAATCCCACTAGACTCAGAATTTTATGAGTGGGTTGATACATCAAATAAAAGTGCTCAGACATATTAAATGAGTGAAGGACATATTGAGGATCAAGGTGATGAGGATATTTCTGAAGGACAGGATGAGGATTTGAACGTTTTACATTTGCGTTCTGGTCATACTTATTCAACAGTCCCAGAGCAATCAGTTAGATCCAAAATGGCCACTAGTCTTGCTAATGAGGGTAATCCTAGTGAGGAGACTGTGAAAGCTGAGACTACAACAGTACCTTTGGTCACTCAGGATATGCAAAATCCAGTCATTAGTGATAGTACTACAACCACTCACATACCTGTGTATACTTCAGATATTTTTAGTACACCACAAGGTTCTGGACAGAATTTATTTTCTGTTCTTTCTTCAAATGCATGGGGTATAAACACAGATGGTATTGGCATGCAAACCCAGAATCCTAATCAATGGGGCATGAATACTAATATTGGCATGCAAATCCAGGGCCCTTATCCAAATACCTGGGGCATGACTAACAATATGGGCGTGCAAAGTCAGACTAACCCTCCTCCTTTGTGGCAGATACCTGTACCTAATCTGGCTACTGATATAGTACAGCAGCATCCTAACTGTACTGAAAGTCAGGCTTTGGCGAAGGCAGGCATATGCTATGCAGAAGCTAGCAAAGCCTTGCAAACTTCAGGCTGGAGAGATACAGCTACTAGTTCTCCACAGCAAAGGACCAAGGCTGTAAAGCCAGAGGTGAAAAGATGGTATGTCATACATGGGCATTGTCCTCATGAGACGGACTGTTGCCCCTTTGTCATTGAAAAGAGGAAGAAACTAGGGAACCCAGCTAGTTCGGGGGAAGCTCAGGGCCGCGCGCAAAAGTAATTAAAATAGTACAATCCACCGATGCGTGTGTGGCAGCTATTACTAAGGTGGACTTATTATCTATTCCTTGGATCATAGGGAAAGGCCAAGTGTCCCTGATCGTAGATACAGGGGCATGTATAAACATTATTTCTAGTAAAGCGTTGGAAAGACGTAAATGCCTCTAACAAACTGGACCTTATCACCACCTGATGTAATGTTGACAGGTGTGACAGGGAGTAGAATGAAGATTGTAAGCCAGGTGCCGTTGACATTGAGGGCAGATAAACGATCTCCTGTGTTACGTGCTACGTTTTATGTGGTTGAGGATTTTCCTCTGCCAGCTGATGGGCTGTTAGGCTTTGAGACCATGGAGGAGTATGATATAGTAATACACCCTCAACGACATTCCATTTCCTTTAATGGGAAAGAGTTTGTAGGCCTTAATCCCTCAGCAACACGAACTGGAACTGGCATCCAATCAGGACCCGTCCAACCAGTTGTGACCCCGACAAGTGAAGCGTCAAGGGAGTCCCCGGATGCACACGAAGCGGAGGGTATGGACTGGAAGAAAGTCAGGGCTATAGTGAGTGGTAATCACCACTTACCCAGTCAAACTGTCTGTAAAATTCCTGTCCGAGTACCTGATGTGTCGGTGGGAACTGATGTAGCATGCTTAACTGAGACTGTGAAACATAAGGCATTGTCGCTGGAATCGACTCTGACTAGCGTTGGCCAAGACCAGAAGACGCCCCTCTTCATCGCAAATATGAGTGGTGGTGCAGTTAAGCTCAGAGATGGTTGTATATAGGCGACTTGATGTGCTATGGTGCCCCCATAAAGGAAGTTGACGACGTGCCAGTGATCTCTCCTGTAGTTACATCTCAAGCAACGACTCAGTCGGAACCCGTACGTCTGGCTAAGGAAAAACAGCTGGAGCAATACGTGAAGGTCACGGATAATGTAGACCATAAAACACGACTCCTAGCCCTCCTTAGAGAATTTTCCGACGTAGTAGCACTTCCAGGAGAAGCGCTGGGTAGGACGGATAGGATGAAGCATATATTGGTTGTGCCCTGGTACAAATCCAGTTTATGTGCCCGCATACCGTCTACCGCACAGCCAAAGGGAAGCAGTGGAATGCACCACTCTTTCTAGTGCCTAAGAAGGACGGTGGTGTGAGACCTGTTGTGGATTTTCAGCAAGTGAACAAACAGTACCGGATCGTTACCCGATTCCGCCTGCGAGACTTACTTCAATCATTAGGTAAGGGAAATACTGTGTTTACTTGTCTGGATCTAGCGTCAGGGTATTGGCAGGTGGAGCTGACCGAAGAGTCGCGTCCCATTACTGCTTTTAGCACTCACTGTGGGCACTTTGAATTTCTCCGGATGCCTTTTGGACTGAGTAATGCTCCTTTAACATTTCAGCGGATGATAAACCAATTGTTTGGCGAGATGTTAGGGCAAGACGTCTTAGCGTATCTAGATGACCTATTTTCCTACACCACAGAACGAGGATCAGATAAGATCGTTCCTAGGCCTCACTGGTTTTTATTGGAGTTTTGTCCACAGGTATGCCATCATAGCATCACCTTTAACGACGCTACTTAAGAAGGACGCTGCATGGAAATGGTGACCCTCGGAAGAGAAAAGCTTCAACGAGCTCACACAAGCCATGTCAGAAACACCCGTATTAGCGTTTTCCTGATTATACTCAACCTTTTTATCTGTGCACAGACGCCTCAGGTCTGGGTCTGGGAGTGCTGTTACAGCAGAAGGATGAGCACGGTAAGACACATACCATAGCGTATGCTAGTAGGGCATTAAGACCCCCAGAGAAGAACTATTCGACGACACATTTGGAGACATTAGCAGTCGTGTGGGCGTTAGGACATTTCCGGGATATTATTTTTGGCTACCGGATAATTGTTTAACTGACCATGCACCCATACGCGACTTGTTTAAAGGAAAAAAAAAACTTGCACGGTAAGCTTGCGCGTTGGTTTGGCAAGTAATGGAGTTTGATCCAGAGGTCAGATATTTATCAGGCCGTCAAAATGTTGTAGCCGACGCGTTGAGTAGAAACATTGCTGCTACCATAGCCGAGGATGTTGCTCTTGCTGAGTATTCCTCAGACACGGTAAAAGCGGAACAACGTAATGATGCGATGTGGTCTCAAGTCATCTATATGACTCACTTCCATCTTCAACAGGGTCTTTTGTAAGCAACCCCCAGGGAAGGACACTGCATATCAGTTGGTTGTTCCTGCTACCTTACAGCAAGCCGTGCTACAGTTAGTTCATGACGTACCTCAAGCGGGTCATCCCGGTCGCAATAGATGCATACGTGAGGCAAGAAAGAAATACTATTGGCCGACCATGAGGAAGGACATAGAAGCCCACATCAGTCAATGTGTCAAATGCGCGGAAATACGAGAAACGACGGGACTTCCGACTCCCATCTTAGAGTATCCTCTACCGGAAAAACCCTGGGATACAGTCCCCATTGATCTCTTAGCGTTGCCGAGAAGTCGTCAAGGTTCAAGTTATGTACTGGTGGCAGTGGACCATTTCTCACGATTCACTGTTTTAGCACCTTTACAGACGAAAACTTCAGAGGAGGTGGCGCACGCTTTTGTGACTTCAGTGATTTGTCCATACTCTACACCTAAGGTATTGCTCAGCGATAATGGCTGTGAATTTCGTAACCAGGTGTTACAAGAAATCTGTCGTATGTATGGAGTAAAGCAAGTTTTTGTAACGCCTTACAGTCCTAAGAGCAATGGCCTGGTGGAGAGAACAAACAGGAAGATACTGGAAGTCTTGAGACCAGTAATAACCTCAAATCAGGAGGATAACTGGGAAGACTGGTTACCACATGTAGTGGCGACCATCAACTCCTCAGAAAATTCATCAACTGGGAAGTCTCCTCATTATATCCTTTATGGAAAAGAGAAAGTGTTACCCTACGATTTGTTGGCTGGACCTCCTACTCCAGTAGACAACGAAGAAGACTACGCAAAGGTACAGTTGTTGAAATTCCAACGTATACACAGTGAAGTACGGAAAAGATTAAAAGCCTTAAGAGCGGAGATGATGGGGAAACAACACAAAGGTAGTCAAGAAAAGACGTTACAGGCAGGCCAGAAGGTCATAATCCACAATCCTGAGAGAATTTCCAAGCTCAGACCTAAGTTCCGCGGACCATATACCGTTGTGGAACGAGTACGTGGAAATACTTATAGAATAAAGGATGAAGCTAATGGAACTCAGGAGGTAGTACATACTGATAGGATCAAACTAGTAAGTCAAGAGCTAGGCCTATCGTCTGATGTGTTGTGCCCTCTGTCTTCGTCGCAGTCTATGTCGTCATCCGTACCTGTCCCTAACCAAGAGTATCGCAGCAAGCTACGATCCCACAACAAGAGTGATTAAGGGAGTATCTACTCTTGCAGAAAAAAATGTGGCTGTGGCTCAAACTCCTCGTGCGTTGCTTGGGGTGGACCTATGGAACGACATCGGACATGGACACGACTGCGTTAATGCCAGGAGCACTGAAGAGCCCACTTGGAGAAGTCGTGGTAGTGGAAGATGCAGTATGCGTCTACTATCCAATGGAAGGCTATCTCCAAACGCCAGATATTGTCAAGGAGGTCTCCAAGGGCTTGTCGAATCTCAGACAGCAAGTATTGGAAGTGGGAAAGATGTTTAATCGAAACCCACGATTGACAAACTCTGACACTGAAGCTTTGTTGAGCTTCAGACTAGGCATATAGACAGGCTCACCGACAGACTCACTAACTTGCATGTAGCTTTACCTAACGTACACTCTGATCTTTCCAAGCATGTCCATGCACGTACTAAGAGAGGACGTGGATAACTCTTTGGTATGGCATTAGATAAGGATGTAGTGCAATTGGGTAGACAGATGCATGACTTGACACTGGCCGCTAAAGCCAATAATAGATTAATCATGCATGTGTATAAACAGTTAGATGAGTTCACTAACAAAGCTAACGAGATAAATAGGACTACCAACCATCTAGTAGAGCTTGTGAACAACATCCAAATTAATCTACTAACCCTTGCTAACTTGGTGTTATTCGCTGAGTACTTACATGCTCTTGACGAGTCAACCACTGCTTTGGAGAAGCATGCAGCCAATATGGTGGACGGCTTAATCGATGCAAGTTTGAACAGGGTTAATGCTTTATTGCTGCCTACTAATATACTAACCAATGCACTTGATATAGCTATGTGGAAGCATGGACTTATGCCACTCTTTATACCAGGCATGGCGGTTCATTACCTTCCCTTTTGCTACTGCTAATAATACACTTGTTGTTATTGAAGAGGGTCCAGAGGTGCTAGTTGTCTCAGATGACAAGAAATATGTAGCAGAAACGACTGTGGATGAATTTGAGAAGTGTAAGGCCTCATTTCTTGATCTCCATGTATGTCCTGCTTTCCATTTTGTCTTCGTACCATTAAAGGTAGAGGAGTGTAAGAGGGCCTTGTCGGACACAAATACTTCCTCTGCTCTGCAACGTTGCACCTTCCAACCCATTCAGTTGAAGTCAGTTTTCCATGTTCATATTCATGCGAAACAGTACTTTTACTTTCCTGAGACAGAGGATGTAACTGTGATTTGTGCCTCACAGAAGCAATTCCTTACAGTAAAGGGGTACTATGTTGCACCTGATTTTTGTGAGTTACACAGTAAAGAGATAGCAGTTCTGCCTAGCAAGCATCATCTAGCTTTGACAGTGAACTTCTCATCCCAGTTACGACCCTTTTTACCTTCATTCAATGTTACTTCTTGAATGTGAACAGGCTGTCTCATGTATTAAAGGAGCTTACCTTCCTCTCCCACCTGAACAGGACTGATTTAGAGCCTTATGTACTGTCCTATCTTCCTTCATACATTTCTCCTTCCTATTTTGGTCCTGGCGTTGGTCTTCTACTTATTGTGGTCTTGTCCTGTGTTTGTGGTTTAGGTTACTATTTAAGGCGCCAATTAAGGAACCCACTGAGACCACGTGTCCGTACTCGCGGATTGCAAGTGGATGTTCCTGAATAGTTAGCTACCCTACACTCTGGTTAGGCTACACGGTAGTTAGGACAACAATGTCGACGAGGACGTCAATGGTGTGGCCGAGCGATGTTCTGGTGTCAACATCTTTTTCCATATGAAGTTGTAGTATCACACATTTTACATAATAATTTTTAAAGCTGTTTAGTCATAATTAACAGTGTGTAATGAAGTGTGAATGATGAACAACCAAATATCATTTCGCTGTTAGCTGTGGTATAGGAAGAAGGTGGATGGCAGACCACAAGGGCCACCCTGTTTCAATTATAAAAAGAAGGTTAGGAGAAGTGAAAAGATATCTGAATAAGTGCGTAAGTGTAAAGTCCTGGGGAACCATTTATTATGTTGGTATATATGAATGTACTTAATACCATTTTATAGAGGTGTATAATGTGCTAGTAGAGTTGTCATTTATCTCTACTTTTTGCATAAGCCCAGAGTATATGTAATGCTCGGCACCTCACTTTTAGCTGACCTCAGCACCGCGCCCTTGTCCGCTCGGTGACTGTACAGCGTCAGAACCCGCTTTACAGTTTTAAAGGGAGGGTGTATCGCTCTTACATATCTCTCGGGTCGCAGTTATATCATTCTGTACCCAATAAAGAGAGATTTAATCTGCTCATTTCTGTCACCTTACACTACCACTTAATAACAGACCAGCTTCCACCTTCTCGTGGCAGAGGACCTTTGGTGGGAAGTGTCGGGCAGTGACGGCGAGTAGCTGACGTGTACTACAGACAGTGTCGTCGATCCAACACGGTGGTCCAGTTATACTATACAGCAGAACACATTTATTGGTGCTAGCGGGGGCACGATATTTAGTGCTAACCGTGTACCGATACATGGTCGGTGGGTGTTAGCCCCGAAGTGGTGACAAGTGGAGGTGTATGATTCATAGGAGGATTGCTTGGCCCCAAGGAATGCGTTGTTAAGCCTACTGCATGCCTAGAGTCAGACACATAATAAGATATTCTTCATTGATAGACATTATTCACAGAACACTGACATCCACAAAAGCTCACGTACAGTATTTTCGGCATCTCTACACTTGAAGGAAACATGGATTTTTTTACCTCTCATTTATCAGGGATCTGTTAAGCTTTTGTTTGTGTGGTGCGGCGGTCCGATATAATGATCCAGTTTGATGGTAACTAACGAACCACTGAGCGATGATTTTCGGAACCCAGTGATACGGTCTTCGGAACACAACAAACTTATCGCAGTACTGAGCTGGATTCTTTCATGAGTTTGCGTCCTTTTTCGTTGCTGTCGTCTGCACCATCAGTGTCATCATCAACACCAACCCACATCACCATTCAGCATCACTACTACCATCACCATCACTGCATATGCGGATCTAACTAAACAGATATTTTGTCATCATTATCACCATCATCATCAATACGTTCATTCATAATCGTCAACAGTATCCATCATGATCATCATCATCATCATCACAATCACCATTAGCTACATTACATGTTGTCCACAACTGTAGTTCGTTCAACTTAACTTGGCAAAGATTTTCGTCAGTTTTAAGCAAAAATTCCTTTGCTAAATAGTAAACCAAAATAGGTTACCGCTTCCTGTCCTTTCCATACCACTTCTTCATGACGAGCACCTTATTGTAGTCTTTTAACTCAACTCTCAAGGTGAACAGATGGCAATTTTAGACCTACTGAAACTGGTCGGAGTATAGCACCATATCCTGTTGATAATCTGTTGTTACAGTGCTGTTTTCAAATTAAAGATATGTAAGTTTTAGACCAAGGATTAAGACAGTTAAGTTTTATAAACACCAGGACATGTAGGAGGAGATATGAAGGTTGGTCGAGCGGCCTGGCAATGCTGTTTGTTTAACGATCGACCTGAATATCAACCCTCGCCTTTTTTTCTCTCTCTCTCCCTTTTTCTTGTTTCCCGTATCCTTGGTTTCTTTATTTTTCTGTCTTTTAAAGTCCTCATTCTTCTTTAGTTTTTTTTTTCTTTTCCCTCTTTCCTGATTTCTTGTTATTTTTCCTTTATGTCTATCATACATATTTTGTACTTTTTATATTGTTTATCCTATTTTTTTCGTTTTTTCTTTTCTTTACTTTATGGCACAAAAGAACAAAGCATATAATGAATGGATGAAAAATAGGGGCATGGAAGAGGGTGAGAGACGGGAGAGAGAGTTATATGTAGAAAGGAAGAGAGGGGTGAAAAGATTAGTGAGAGAGAGTAAGAAGAGAGTGGATGAGGAATTTGGAAGGAATTTGAGTGTAAAGTGGAGGGAATGTAAGAAAATGTTCTGGAAAGAGGTACAGAGAGTCAGACACGGTGGCAATGAAGTTAGTAGGGGAGTGAAAGATAAAAATAGTAGATTACTAGTTGAGAAGGGAGAAAAAATGAGCAGATGGAGGGAACGTTTCAAGGATTTGTTGATCATAGAGAATAAAAGCAATGCGAGTATAAGTGGCTGGGGAATGGCTGGGAGAAGGAGGGAGGTGAGAAGACAGGAAGAAATCAGTAGGATGGAAGTTGTGGAAGCATTGAAGAAAGTCAAAATGGGGAAAGCCCCAGGAATTGATGGAGTGTGTAGTGAAATGGTGAAGCATGGGGGAGAGATAGTAGTAGAATGGATGTGGAAGATGTGCAGATTGGCATGGGACGAAGGTAAAGTCCCGGATGATTGGAAGACAGGTATAATTATTCCCTTGTGCAAAGGGAAAGGGGAAAAAGAAGTGTGTGGTAATAATAGTGGCATTTGTCTTCTTAGTGTAATAGGAAAAGTATACGGTAGGATACTTATTGTCAGAGTTAGGGTAATAACAGAGGAATTAGTTGGAGAAGAACAGGGAGAATTTAGGAAGGGAAGAGGTTGTGTAGATCAGATATTCATTCTTAGATCTTTAGTGGAAAAGTGTCTAGAGAAGGGAAAGAAGTTGTATGCGGCTTTCATGGATTTGCAGAAAGCATATGACAGGGTGGTTAGACAAGGAATGTGGAAAGTATTAAGAATATATGGAGTTGATGAGAAGTTCTTGAATACTGTGAAGAGTATGTATGAGGGCGCTGAGGCAGCAGTGCATGTGGAAAGTGCACTGACTGAGTTTTTCTATTTGAAGGTTGGGTTGAAACAGGGATGTGTCATGTCTCCATGGTTGTTCAGTCTGTATATAGATGGGACTATAAAAGAGATACAAGGTAGGGCAGTGGATGTTGGAGTGTCCCTAATGAGAGAGGGCAGTGTTTGGAAACTCCCTGTACTGTTGTTTGCAGATGATACTGTGTTGTTAAGTGAAGACGAAGGGGAGCTGCAAGGCTTGGTGGATGAGTTTGGGAGAGTGTGTATGAAACGGAATCAAAAGGTGAATGTAGGGAAGAGTAAAGTTATGGTCTTCGAGAGAGGTGAAGTCAGTGAATGTACAGTGAGGTTGGATGAGGAGGAAATGGAAAATGTGAGTACGTTTAAGTACTTGGGTAGTGTGATGAGTAAGGATGGAAGATTGGAGGGTGAAGTGCTTGAAGGGGTACAACAAGGAAGAAAGGTTGCTGGTTCCTTGAAGGCAGTGATAAGAAACAGGGACGTGAGCATGAAAGTGAAAAAGATATTACATGACAGTATTGTGATACCTACTCTGACGTATGGAAGTGAAACTTGGACGTTGTTGGAGGAACACAAGTCAAGAGTGAGAGCAGTGGAAATGAGTTATTTGAGAGGAGCCTGTGGAGTCACATGGAGAGACAGATTGACAAATGAGGATGTGAAGGAGCGTTGTGGTGTGGATGTTGATGTGATAGGAAGAATTAGGAGAAACACAGTGAGGTGGTTTGGCCATGAGGAGAGGATGGAGAGTGAGAGACTGACGAGGAGATTGTACGTGAGTGAGGTGGAGGGGGAGAGAGGGAGGGGAAGGCCAAGGCTGAGATGAAGGGATGGAATGGAGAGGTCATTGAAAGAGGGATGTGTGAATTGGGAGCAGGGCAGTGAAATGGCGGGGAACAGGGTGACGTGGAGGCGATGTGTTTGTGGCCACCCCGTATAAGGGATTAAGGCGTCTGGCAATAGATAGATAGATAGACTTTGTATTCTTTTCTCTTTACATTTTTTATTCGTCCTACTTCCATCCCCGCTGTACTGGAGCATCATAAACTACGAAAGTTAGGAAACGAAATGAAGCAAGGTGAAGCGGCCTGAGACTTGGGACTCTACTCCAGGTGTACCAAGTTAACACTTTTGTCATATAAATCTAATTTTCTTTCTTTCCCTCGTTCATTCTTACCTCTTTTAAATTTTCTTTTTCTTCGTTCGTGCCCTTTTCTCAAGTTTCCCTCTTTCTTACCCTTCTTTCCTCTTTCTTTCTGCATTTATGCTCTTTCCTTTCTTTTTGTCCTTTCTTTTCCATTTGAATTCACTGTATTTTCTTGCTTACTCTCAAACTCTTTTCTTATTTTCTTTCTTCTTCCTTGTTCCTCACTCCTTTCTATCTTCACTCTATTCCAGGAATAATACAACCCTTAGTAGGAGCCAAGGTGAAGTAGGATGGAGCGACCTGAGACTCTAGCAAAGGTGTTTCGAGTTCCATCCTCCTCTTGAATAGGGTTTCTTTTTATTTTCATTTCCCATTTTCTTTGTCTTTCTCTTTTTTTCTTACTTTTTTTTGTTTTTTCATTTCCTCGACTTCGTCTCATGTTTTCACTTCCTTCGTCAATCTTCTTTTTTTTTTAGGTTTGTGTTTACCTCCGCCAGGGAGGTTATGTTTCCACCCCTGTCCGTTTTTTATTTGTTGGTTTGTGAGCAACATTACACAATAACTACTGGACGGATTTCCAAGAAACTTGGTAGAAGAATAGGCCTTGGCCCAGAATAGACTCAATGACCTTTGGTTCGGATAAAGGTGCGGATCCAGCAACTTTTTTTTCTTTCTTTAACATTGCGAGATAGGGCGTTTTCAACATTTTCGTAAATTTTCAGTGAATACTGCATGGATCTTGATGACTAAAAATCAGGCATATTTAGGAAGTTAGTGTCTACGAATGTGTACAGTTTGGCGTGGATCCACATAAAATTCCGGATCCAGCGGATTTAAATGTGCTTTTATAGGGGGTAGTCATTTTCCAGCTGCCTTACGGTAACTAATAGGACTTGATTAGATTAAAAGGAACTGCATGTTGGGCCTTGGAGGAGGTATGCGCTCTACTGAATGCCATTCTAGTTTACTTCTGTTTTTCATGTATTCTATTCCTTTTCCCATTTTATCTTTGTATCATCATTACATTTTATATATCTCTTGTATGTGTCCCATTCTTTCTTATTTCGTATTAGCCTTCTTATTTTGGTTTCTGGTTGTACTGATTTTTTTCTATTATTTTTGCTTCTTATTTTCTGTTTTGTTCCTTTTCTTTCTTATCCTTGCTATTTTCTTTCTTATTATAATACAACATCAAATCTACTAGAGATATAGGAAGTGAGATGAGGTAACGTCATCATCATCAGTAATAAACTAATGTTTATCATCACTGTCATCACTGTCAATACCGACAACAATAATGCAACAACCTCCACTTCCACCCCCACAATAATAATCATCACTACAGTACTTATATGATTAGCATTACCATAACTGCAATTACACTAATTTGCCTTCACCGATACTAACACTCTCACCATAACCATTGCCACCAATCTACTTTTCTTTCCTTTTCTGTTTTCTTTGTTTCTTTGTTTCTTACCTTCATTCTTTCTCATTGGCTTCTTTTTTTTATTTTCTCTTTTTATCTTCTTTTCATTTTTTTTCTTATTTCCCCGTTACATCTCCTGTTACCTGACAGATTCATCATTAACACTCCTATTCTTCGATCTCTCTCCATAAGCATTTTTTCCCTTCTGTGTGTTCCGTAATATCGCTCATTTTCTTCCCTTCTTCCTCTTTTTCTCCATTATATTACAGCATCACAAGCGACAAAAAGGGTCATGGTGAGATGAAGTAAAGTTATCATCTCCAACAGTAGCTTACTGGATATGAACATCATCACTACTACCACCATCACCATCATTATCAATATCATGGACATCATGATCATCATCATCGGCCTTACTCATCTAATTTACATTATGCTCGTCACTTATGCCACCACAATCATCATGTCGATATTCATCATCATCATCACCATCAGGGCGACTTGGAGGCGATTTGTTTGTGGCCACCCCAAACGGGATTGAGGCGTCTGGCAATAGATAGATAGATCATCACCATCACAGTATCCATCATCACAACAATCGTCAACATTATCATCACCACCATCAGCCACATAGATCAATGCCACTACTATATTTCATCATCACAAACGACAAGAGAGGTAGGAGGCGAGATGAAGTAAGGTGCAGCAGCCTGGGACTCAACTACAGGTGTACCAAGTTAACACCATTACCATTTATGATTTATTTGCTTTTTCTCTCTTTCCTTCTCCCTCATTTAATGTGTTACTTCATTCTCGTTCTCTTTTAACTTCTTTCTTTCTCAGTTCCCTTGTTTCTCTCCTCCTATCTTGCTTTCCATTTTTCCCTTTATTTTTCTCTTTCTTCAATTCATACCATTTGGTTTTCATTTCTCTTTCCATTTTTCCTACTTTCTACACCTTCTCCATTTTTACTATAATGCATCTCTCTGTCTCTTTCTTTCTCCAACCATATCTTTCTCTCCTCATTCTTTCTTCACTATATCACAACGGTACAGCAACAACACAAGTAAGAGCCACGGTGAAGTAAGGTGCAGCCGCCTCAGACTCTAATAAGTGTCTGCAGTTCCAACCTTCTCCCATAATGGTTCTTTTTTTTCTCTTTGTCATCTAACATCTTTTTTCTTTCTTTTTCATTTTCGCTGATGCTCCTCATATTCATGGTCACTTTCATTATGCATTTCTCCTGTTTTCTTTCTTCTTTTTTTCTAATTTTCGTTTCTTTTCATATTTCTGTTATCAGTTTTTTTTTTTCGTAAACTTTGTTTTTTCTATCTTCCATTCCTTGCCCTTTTCCTTACAAACTCACTTTACTCTTCCCCCGTATTCTGTCATTTCCCATATATATATATATATATATATATATATATATATATATATATATATATATATATATATATATATATATTGTTCTTATATTTTTCTTTGTTTCTTCTTCCTTTTCTTCGCCTTTATATTGCAGCATCAACAAGCTACAACAGCGGTAGGAGGCGAGATGGAGTAAGGTTATCATCACCAACACTAACCTACCTGAAACCACCATCATCATCAATTCCAGTGCAATCATCATCATCGATACAGTTAACATTCTTAAATTTAATCATCATCGTCATCATAGATACAGTTAACATTCTTAACCTTTGTAAAGTAATCTTGATTTTGTTACTATATTAGGTAACGTGGGGTCTGACAGACCCCACGGGAAAAAAAAAAAAAAAAAAAAATCCGTTTGAGATAATTCAAAATGCTTAAATACACAAATAATTCAACCCCTTATCTGTAAATAGGGCCAGAAAAAATAAAGTTTAATCGAAAAAATATATATTTTTTAAGTTTATACAAAAATGGTTAAATTTTTGGTATAAAAATTTTAAAATTAAATCTTGCAAAACTGAAAAGTAATATCATGATTCCTTGGGTGGTCTGCAGTAGACCGATGTTGGGACCTTCTGTATACAAAAGGAGAAAGACAGCAAATTGAAATAAAAAAATCACAAGAGGGCTCAACTGAGGTTACATTACAGGTAATCTGGGGTCTAACATACCCCAATGGCTCTATAGAGCAAAATCAGAGCCAGGTACAGCTATGACCCCATCATTCCCATGAAGAGCATCACTAGGCAGGAAGGTAATGAGACGGACAGATCTGTAGACCTTAGGCTCATATTTTTTAAAATTAAATTTCGGGGACTGGGGTCTCTGAGACCCCACATTACCTATCTAGGGTTAAATCCAATCATCATCATCATCATCAGCATTATCATCATCATCATCATCGACACAGTTAACATTATTCTTACATCTAAACAACATCATCATCATCATCACTAGTATCGCCTTCAGCACAATTAGGTACATTAGATCAATCACAACTATATTACAGCAGCTCAAGCTACGATAGAGTCAGGAGGCGAGATGAAATAAAGTGTAGCGGCCTGGGACTCTACTACACCTGTACCTAATTGACATATTCACCCAGTGTTGCACCATACTTCTTTATTGTGTCTGTCTATCCTTTCTTGTTTTTCTTTATTTCTCTCGCCTTTTCTTTCTACCTTTCTCGTTTCCTTCCTCCTTTCATTCTTCTATCTTTCTCATTTTCGTTTGTCTTTCTTTGTCATTCTCATTTTCGTGTCATTAGTATGCACTCCAACCAACAACCGCTGTATTTGACTGACTTTGGTAAATTTACGTTGATTCTCAGGATGCCATGACTCACTCTGAACTGAATACAATCGTTTGGCGGCAGCTGGAATACAATACTAGATCTGTGAAGAAAGGGAAACAAAGAGAATATAAAAGATATAGGTTGGTGAGAGAATTATTGAACAAGTGAGCGTGATTATAGCTTTGGGCAGACTAAAAACTGGAGAGAGTATGCTAAAAATATGAAAAAAAAAAAAAAAATGCCATAAACAATGACAATGGAATGCATAGGAAAGAAAGACAGTGATAAAGATTACGGTGTAAAGTACAATAAAAAATTATTAATAGAGGGTATGATGAAGAAAGACTGACGAAGAGAGTGTGAGTGAGGAGGAGGGGGGGAGGGAGGGGGAGGCCGAGGATGAGATGGAGGGATGGGGTGGAGAGGTATATGAGAGAGGGGGGTGTGAGTTGGAAGCAGGGCAGTGAAATGGAGGGGGACAGGGCGACGTGGAGGCGATTTGTTTGTGGCCACCCGGAACGGGATTGAGGCGTCTAGCAATAGATAGATAGATAGATGATGAAGAACTTATAAGAGGAATATTATAATAAATAAAGAGTATGTTAAAAGAAGGCACAGTAAGAGACAGAAATGAAGAGTGGTAAGCAGGAGGCGAGGAAGACCGAGATAGATCCACTCCCACCTCCACACTGGCTGGCTGGGGTTCAAGTTACTTTTCACTCTTTCCTACTTTATACACTTTATCTGTCTCTCTACCTATCTACCTGTCTATCTATCTGTTTATATACCTTTCTGTCTATCTATCTATGTGTCTATCTGTTTGTTCGTCTGTCTGTCTATCTGATCAGTCTGTGTACCTATTTATATACATGTATCTGTCAATTTCCGTCCATCGCTAGGTGGCCGAGGTTCAGTCTACTATCATATACCTACCTCTGCTTCTATTTCTCATCTGTGTTGATCAGTCACTCAGTCAATTTGTCTATCTATCTTTCTATCTGATCATCTATGCATCTGTCTACCTATCTATCTACTATCTATCTTTCCATCTGTATTTGTCCACTAATTCGTCCATCTATCTGTCAGTCCGTCTAACCGTTTGTTCCTCTTTCTATCTATAACCATCTCTTCGTTTAGCTATCTACCTACCTACCTATCGTTCTATGTATCTATATCTATCTACCACTCTCTATTTACCTAACTATCTATCTTTATATCTGTCCACCGGCATCCGTCTCTATCTGTCTATGCCACTGCCTATCAATCCATCCATCAATCTATGTATATTTTTCTGTCTACATCTCTCTCTCTCTCTCTCTCTCTCTCTCTCTCTCTCTCTCTCTCTCTCTCTCTCTCTCTCTCTCTCTCTCTCTCTCTCTCTCTCTCTCTCTCTCTCTCTCTCTCTCTCTCTCTCTCTCTCTCACCTTCCAGTTCTATGGTGTTCATTGTCAGGCCTTGCATGGGATGCTGTATGTATGTATGTATGTATGTATTCCACCTTCCAGTTCTCTGGTGTTCACTGTCAGACCTTGCATGGGATGCTGTTTGTATGTATGTATGTATGTATGTATGTATGTCATCCACCTTCCAGTTCTAAGGTGCTCACAGTCCTGCCTTGTATGGGCTGCTGTATTTTTCGGTGTCATTCTTGC
Source organism: Coenobita brevimanus (assembly GCF_032717465.1). Classification (NCBI taxonomy): domain Eukaryota; kingdom Metazoa; phylum Arthropoda; class Malacostraca; order Decapoda; family Coenobitidae; genus Coenobita; species Coenobita brevimanus. The sequence goes on from NC_137065.1 coordinate 10,881,859, forward strand.
TGCCTCCAGACGATTTCATTAAACTTGTGGCAGACTCTTGTAGTGAAGGGTTTAATGAAGGCTTTATCTAACTCTCTGCTTCCAAAAGTCGCTCCTAAACTGAGGAAAATCGTCTGAAGGTGACAAGAATAAAATAAAAAAATACGTCATCGGAGTGAAGGGGTTAATTGCACCTCAAACTGACATCTCTCCATCTTGAACCCTGACCTGTACCAAGACATTAACACAACACCGCGGTAGTCACGAAGAAGTGCTGTGGATAGGATGTAGAGCCATAGTATTGTGTTATTCTGCTACTGAACTGTAAAACGAGATTAACGGTAGAATATGATGCTAGTCACGAAGAAATGCTATGGAAAGGATGTAGAGCAGTAGTATTGTGTTATTCTGCCACTGAACTGTAAAACGAGATTAACAGCAGAATATGATGCTAGTCACGAATAAGTGCTATGTATAGGACGTAGTAGTATTGAGTTATTCTACCACTGACCTGAATTTAACACTATAATATGATGCTTGTCACGAAGAAGTGTTATAACAAGGGTGTACAGCCATAGTATTGTCTTCTTTTGTCATCGAAAACAGCTGAATTCTCGGCCACACTGAGGCCATAGTCTGATTACTGCTGATGACTCCCCCCCCCCCTCTCTCTCTGAATACACATATCAAAGCCAAAATTACATTAAATCCAATACTAGATCAACCCCTTGATTACGGTGACGTAATATATATCTATTTTTGTTACCAGCAGACGATTTTATTCAGTCAAGAGCCCCCTAGCAGAGCAGGGGCTAATGTAGACGATACCCAACCCCTCCAGTTCCAAAAGTCTGCCCTAAGCTGCATAAAATCGTCAGGAGACAGGATAAATAAAATGATAAATAAGGAGGACATGAGACTGGCCAGAGTCACATTGCCCTGGTCTAGGCAACCCTGGCATCGAGGGTGATTTTTCTCTATTGTTTATCTTTTATCATTATCATCATCTTCATCATCATCATCATCATCATCAGTTAAGCAGGGCTGTAATCTCAATGAGGATGGAAAGCTGGTGACAGCGAGAGCTTGAGCTTCCGTTTCATGAATCCTCGAGACTTGCTCCTGGACATCCTTCTTTGCTGAACTTTTTCAGTGTTTTTGTAACACAGAAGTAGGCCAGCATGCTATCGAATACAAGTTCCTCTAACTGTCAACACCAAACTACATGCGCATTACACTCTTCACTGCCTAATAAAAATTTTACAAAAACAACAACAATATGGTTTCCCCAAACAGAAATCCATCATTGACATACCCAGTCTCCTAACTCATACCATCCATCCATCAATTGATCTACATGGAGAAACTCATGCAGTAGCCCTTGATATTTCTAAAGCTTTCGACAGAGTATGGCACCGTTCCCTTGCTGTGGACTAACGTCTTTTGTTCCTTTGATTTCTTCATATCTTAGTGACAGGAAAATAAGAGTAAGAGTAGATGATATATATCCCAATTTTCACTCAACTATCCCCGGTGTGCCGCAGGGATCAGTCCTGGCGCCAACCCTATTCCCGGTTCATATTAATGATCTCTTATCTGTCACCCACAATCCCATCCACTCATACACAGATGATTCAACACTACATAGTTCATTCACACTCAGACACCCAAAAGTCTAATATCTCTACCTCTCAACTCAGTAGCCATCTCCATAAATCAAGAGCCATCTATGATCAGTGAATGGGGACAACCTTGTCACTTTTAATGCTAGTAAAACTAAATATAAACAGGTTACTAATAGACAGATATTGTCAGATTTGTACATTACCTTCAGTGCTACTAATATTCTTATCTCCAAAAGTATTGAAATTCTTGGCGTCTCATTTAACAATGCCCTTAGCTGGACCTCTCATGTTAGATCACTTGCTAAAATCGACTCAAAAAAACTTGGATTATTGTACGGAGTCCGTAACTTCTTCGCCGATGAGCAGTTAGCTATAATTTATAAGAGTCATGTGTGATCTCAGCTTGAATATTGCTCACCCTTGTGGAGCGGATGTGGAGAGGTTGCATTAAAACAACTAGACAAAATTCTGAACAAATCTGTTAGAAATATTAACAACCCTGCCATTACAAATAAACTACCTCCCCTGCAAGTAAGATGGAATGTTGCCTCCCTTGCATGATTTTACAGATATTTTTATGGCAAATGCTCAGACGAAGTTGCGTCCACAGTGCCACCTCTCCATGCCTTCCCTCGTGCTACATGGGCATCTGGTAGTCTCATGACTGGAATGTTACTCAGCCATAATGCAGAACTTCTGCCTATCAGAATTCTTTCATTCCCCAAACTGCATCTTTCTGGAACTCGCTTCCCCAGAGTTGTTTCCCTCCAAATTTCAACCCACAGCTGTTCAAGTCTAACTGTTACAGATACTTTATGAACAGAGGACACCAGTAATCTGGTGTATGGATCATTCGTTTTTATGTATTTGTTTTTCCTTCATCCGATCTGTCATTAAAAAAAACAAAAAAAACAAAATGGCATCAACAAACCAAGCCTCGGAGTCTCCTGGGGGGGCGGACCATCAAAGCCCCCACCATGCGCCCCTCTCCCGGAAACGACACAGCGAGATGCCTGGAACCACTGTCTGACTCACTTCTTCATTTTTGGAACACTCACTGCCTTATTCACAAAACACTGGCACCCACACAAGCTCACGTATGTTCGGCATCTCTACACTTGCAGGAAACATTGATTTTTTCACCTCTCATTTATCAGGAATCCGTGAAGCTTTTGTTTGTGTGGTGCGGCGGTCCGATACAATGATCCACTTTGATGGTGGTAAACAACGAACCACTGAGCGATGATTTTCGGAACCCAGTGATACGGTCTTCGGAACACAACAAACTTATCGCAGTACTGAACTAGAGTCTTTCATGAGTTTGTGTCCTTTTTCGTTGCTGTCGTCTGCACCATCAGTGTCATCATCATCATCACCAACCCACATCACCATTCAGCATCACTACTACCATCACTGCATATGCGGATCTAACTAAACAGATATTTTGTCATCATTATCACCATCATCATCAATACGTTGTCATACAATGGTCATCATCAACACTAACCATCATCATGATCATCATGATCATCATCATCACCATCACCATTAATTACATTACATGTAGTCCACAACTATAGTTTGTTCACCTTAACTTGGAAAAGATTTTCCTCAGTTTTCAGCAAAATTCCTTAGCTGACTAGTTAACCAAAATAGGTTACCGCTTCCTGTCCTTTCCATACCACTTCCTCATGACGAGCACCTTATTGTAGAGTCTTTTAGCTCAGCTTTCAATATGAACTCTCTCGCCCACGATAAGTTTCAGTAAGTTTTCTGGCTCACGATTTTATTTGACGAAGCCGCCCGGTGCGGGAGCGCTCGCGCGGTAAATTTGGGCGAATGAAACACATTCTTGCCTTATTTTCGCCACCCAAAAATCCATTTATTCCCATCAAACCTTTCTCAAGGTAGGCAGAGATGTTTGTTCTATCTGATAAACAGGACCAAAACACAGGAAAACACCAAAAAAAAAAAAAAAAGTTATTAACCCTGGAAGCATGGTAGAGTGAACCGTTTTCACTTCCCAACATCGCCGTTTGAATGTTTTCCATCATACAGGAAAATGATCTCATAAGTTTTTATAGAGAATTTCATCAGCTTTCTAAGGAAACAAATCCGGTTGTGATATGATGTATACTTTTCGAGAAAATGACCAAAAACTGAAAGCCATTTTCGGAAAAAAAATCACAGACCTCTGAAAGCTAAATTTTCCCAGACACCTTATGTTTTTATTACATAGTAATATGCCCAGATTCACCAGCTTTCCCCATTTCCAAGAAGAACCCCATACGCGTCATAGTTCTCGAGTAAATCGAAAGAAAGTACTAGGCACTCCGTCCGTGATTGACTTTCGTGATGCGCGCACGGCGTACGCAATGTTCCCGCCTACGTAACAACGAATTCTTATCATAAATATTACATAGTTATGTATTGTACATACGTAGAATTTACTGCTCTTTATCATGGTCCAAACGTGAAATCGATACGTCCAATAGTTTTCGAGTAATTGGCCGACAAAGTAAGAGTATTACTACTAGGGTTAATCAATGGTAACAGCCGAGAAGAGACACTCATTTCCACCGCCTTTTCTCGCACAAAACGTAACATAATGCTTACATTTTGGTATTGATCATACGTAGAATTTAGTGGTATAGATCATGGTTGTTACAGAAAATCGATAAGTCTGATAGTTTTCGAGTAATTGGCCGACAAAGTGAGGTTATTACTCCGAGCGCGTGTCACTGATAACAAACGCGAGGAAAAAAAACATTTCCCTCGCCTTTTACCCCCCAAATCGCTACCAAAGGCTTACATTCTGGTAATAATCATACGTAGAATTTAGTGGTATTGATGATGGTTGTAACAGAAAATCGATAAGTCTAATAGTTTTCGAGTAATTGGCCGACAAAATGATGTTATTACTCCGAGCGCTTGTCACACAACCGCTAGGAACAAAAACATTTCTCTCGCCTTTTACCCCCCAAAACGCTACCAAAGGCTTACATTCTGGTATTGATCTTACGTAGAATTTAGTGGTATTGATGAAGGTTGTAACAAGAAATCGATAAGTCTAATAGTTTTCGAGTAATTGGCCGACAAAGTGAGGTTACTCTTCCGTTCGCTACCAACTTTTACACACTGTTTTTTCCTTGCACACTTGCCTGAAGACTATGCTACCAAGTTCTTTTCCCCCTATCTGTACAGACTGTTACATCTTCCATGGATGTTTTCCTATTGTTATAACCTACTACACATAAACATAACTCTTCTATAGTTACTGCTGTGGAGATTTACTTTCTTTCATATATGTGTAATCTGTAGGAGAAAATGGTTATTTGTCTGAAAGTTGGGGAGGTAATGGTAATGGATTATTATATATATCAACAAAATTTGCAGAACTCACTTCCTCCAGGGGTGTTGATCCAGTTAGACCAGGGATTTGAAGATGAGGAGTTATGTAGTGTGTGTGTTTGTGTGTGTGTGTGTGTGTGTGTGTGTGTGTGTGTGTGTGTGTGTGTGTGTGTGTGTGTGTGTGTTAGTGAGTGTGTATGTTAGTGTATGTGTGTGTGTGTGAGTGTGAGTGTTAGTGTGTGTGTGAGTGTGTGTGTTAGTGTGTGTGAGTGTGTAAGTATGTTAGTGTGTGTGTGTGTGTGTAAGTATGTTAGTGTGTGTGTGTGAGTGTGTGAGTGTGTTAGTGTGTGTGTGAGTCAGCTTCTCCCTAAGAGTATAAGGCAACGCTATTTTTGGCACACACCACACTCTTTCATGGAAACTCGCAGCTTGTTTGACGTATATTTGTTACAATTCCATACGCATTTACACTATCAGAATCACAATAATTCCAGCCCTAAAACACCGGTAATTCTCCCCTCCCGACTTCAGGTTTGCCCCTTCACAATACTGTTTCATGCCGTAGGTAACGCTTGCTGGCTCCATGATTTCACCAAGCCATCCACAGTATCTTTCACACAATATATATTTATGCCTTGGCTTCATTTATATACGTATTTCCACTCACGCCATACGGCCTACAGGGGGGGGGGGCGGAGTGGCGAAACCCCGCTACACTGACCATGCATCTGGCTCCAAGGCCCAACGATTGCTAACGGCCAGAATTGCTTTTCAATACATATATGTATGTTCCATCGACAATATCACATCAGTATATGTTCACATACAGTGTATTATCTCACTGAGTCAATAGGGCCTTTGCCTCCGGCGAGAAGGGGAGAATTATGGACGATTTAAAGGGAACCACGAGCTGTCAAACACCACCGCCTGACTGCTTGACAAACACTGAGGTTGGAGGGAGCGGGCTGAGGTAGATAAAACAACGCAGTGTTGCCAATGACTTGCCTCCAGGGAGTACTGGCGGCGCTATCACGCATCAAAAAATCACGCAAATCGCCCGAGAACTTTTTTTCTGACGAATATTTTTGTGCTTAAACCACGCGATTCGAGTGATTGTGCTTTTTCACAATGCACACCACGTCACGCGAATCCCGTGACTGTGTCTGGAAGTGTGAACAGATGGCAATTTTAGACCTACTGAAAGTGGACGGAGTATAGCACCATATGCTGGTGTTAATCTCTTGTTACAGTGCTGCATTCAAATTATAGATATGTTCGTCTTATGCCACGGATTAAAATTTTTAAGTTTTATAAACACCAGGACAGGTAGGAGGCGATATGATGATTGGTGGACCGGCCTGCCATTACTATGTGTGTCTAACGTTCGATCTGAATATCATCACTCGCCTATTTTTTTCCCCTCTCTTTTGTCGTTTCGCCTCTCCTAAGTTTCTTTTTTGTTGCCAATTTAAATCCTTAATCTTCTTTTTTTTTTTTTTTAATTTCTTTCCTCCCTCTCCGCATTCCTTGTTATTTTTCCTTAATGTCGATCTTACATGTTTTCTTGTTCTCTTGTTTGTCCTATCCATTCCATTTTCTTTTCTCTCCTTTGCTTTGTGTTCTTTTCCCTTTACTTTTTTTCTTTCCTCCTACATCCATCCCCGCTGTATTGGAGCATCATAAACTTCGAAGGAGTTAGGATGCGAAATGAAGCAAGGTGAAGCGGCCTGAGACTTGGGGCTATACTCCAGGTGTACCAAGTTAACACCTTTGTCATTTAAATCTCATTTTCTTTCTTTCCCTCGTTCTTTCATTCATTCTTTAAATTATCGTGTTCTTCATTCCTGCCTTTTTTTTCTAGCTTCCCTCTTTCTTTCCCTCCCTACCTCTTCCTTTCAACATTTTTTGCCCTTTCTTTTTCTCCTTCCTTTTTCATTTGAATTATTTGTATTTTCTTGCTTACTCTCAAACTCATTTATCATTTTCTTTTTTCTTCTTTTCTTTCTCTCCCCTTTCTTCACTCTATTAGAGCAATAAAGCAACAAGGGAAGTAGGAGCCAAGGTGGTGTATGGTGGAGCGACCTGGGACTCTGGCAAAGGTGTTTGGAATTCCATCCTGCTCATCCAGTAGATTCCTTTTTATTTTTATATAGCATTTCCTTTGTCTTTCTCTTTTTTCTTTCCTTTTTAAATTTCGTCTACGTCGTCTCTTGTTGTTATTTCCTTCGATTATCTTCATTTCTTTCGTTCTATGTTTTACTCCTGTTTTTCATGTATTTTTATTCCTTTTGCCATTTTAATCTTTATATCATCATTCCCTTTTAAATATCTCTTGTATGTGTTCAATTCTTTCTCATTTCTCACTAGCCTTCTTATTTTGGGTTCTGGTTGTATTGTGTGTTATTTTTCTATTAATTTTGTTTCTTATTGTCTGTCTCTTTCCCTTTCTTTCTCATCCTTGCTATTTCCTTTCTCATTATAATACATCACAATCTACAAGAATGTTAGAAATGAGATGAGGTAACGTCATCATCACCACTACTAAACTACTGTTTATCATCATTATCATCACTATCAGTGCCACCACCACCAACAATATAACAACTCCCAATTCCACCACCGCAATACTCATCATTACATTATTTTAAAAAATAGCATTACCATAATCACAATTACAGTTAATTGGCTTCACTGATATTAACACCCCCACAATCACCTCCACCACAAAAGCTATTAACACCACAACAGTCAGTACTTCATATCAGAATCACCACTGTATTACAGCATCACAAGCTACAAGAGATGTAGGTGGCGAGATGAAGTAAAATGCAGAGTCCTGGGACTGTAATGCAGATGTAACGGGTTAACACCTATAATACTTGTACTTCATTTTCTTTCTTTATCTTTGTTATCGTCTATTTTTCCCATTTCTTTTATTTCATGTTTCCTGTCATTTTGCATACCATTTCTTCTTTGTTTCTTAGTGTGCTTTTTTCTTTCCCTATTTTTCGTTATTTTTTTTTTTGTCCTTTTCTTTCAGTTTCTTTCCCTTTCACCTTTTCATTCATACTCTCTCATTTTTGCCTTCTTTTCTTTCTTCTTTCCCTTTTTCTTACTCATTCCATTCATTATCTGCTTTCCTTCTCCACAATATGACAGGAGTAAAAGTACAAGAGAAGTTGGAGAGAAAGCCTGGAATACTAAAAAATTTTGTCTGGAATACGACATTCCTCCTCTGCTGGGTTCTTTGCAATTGCCATTCTTACCTTCACAAGGTCTAGACCACCACTGTAGTTCGTCCTTCTAAACTTGGGAAAGATTATTATCATTTTGTAGTATATATTGCATAGGTGAATGGCACACTATGATTATTACGGCTCTACATGTTTTTCTTGGCACTTCTTCATGACAGGCAACGTATTCTATAGGTAATTGTTCCAGCTCACCAATCAAGCTGGAGATAGGGCAATATTTAATCAAGTTAAAGTGGACAGAGTATAGCACTTCATCTTAGTGCTTATTTCTTTATTACAGTTCAGAATTTTAGACGGAGAGATGGTAATTTTAGGTCATGTCAGTGTTGATAGAGTTTTCAAGTAGTATAAATACCAAGACAGACTGAGTACGATTGGGTATGGAGAATGGTAGAGCAGCCTGACACTACAATATACCAGGTGTCTAGAGCTGCCTGGCATTACAATATACCAGGTGTCCACAGCAGCCTGGCACTACAATACACCAGGTGTCCAGAGCAGCCTGGCACTACAATACACCAGGTGTCTAGAGCTGCATGGCACTACAATACACCAGATGTCTAGAGCTGTCTGGCACTACAATATACCAGGTGTCTAGAGCTGCCTGACACTACAATACACCAGGTGTCCAGAGCAGCCTGGCACTACAATACACCAGGTGTCAAGAGCTGCCTGGCACTATAATACACCAGGTGTCTAGAGCTGCCTGGCACTACAATACACCAGGTGTTTTAGAGTTGTCTGGCACTACAATACACCAGGTGTCTGGAGCTGCCTGGCGCTACAATACACCAGGTGTCTACAGCTTCCTGGCACTACAATACACCAGGTGTCTACAGCTTCCTGGCACTACAATACACCAGGTGTCTAGAGTTGCCTGGCACTACAATACACCAGGTGTCTAGAGCTGCCTGGCACTACAATACACCAGGTGTCTAGAGTTCAATACATGTACTTTATCCCTCATTTTCTATTTGACTTCTTGTTTCGTTTTTCTTCCCTTTCTTTCTTTGATAATGCTCTCATTTTGTTTCTTATTTCTCTTCCTCTTCCTTTTTGCCTCCTTATGTCTTTTTCCTGTATTTTCATTATACTTTGAGTATAGTTTCTTTTTTTTTCTTTCTCCATTATATTTCTTTTTTTTTTTCTTATCCCTCTCTTCCTTTTTTTGTCCACTTCCTATTCTTTCATTCCTTCATTCTCTAAAAAATTTCAGATCAAAATCTACAAGAGGTGAGGCGAACTGATGCAATGTGGAACGGCATAGGACTCTACTGCAGGCGTACCAAGTTATTACCTTTATCACTTTACCATTTATATTTCACTTTCAGTGTTTATCAATTTCTCTCTCTCCTTTTCACCATTTTTCACTGTTTTTATGATCATCATCTTGCCTTCCTCGTGTATTCCCTGTTTCCTTTGTCTTTCCTTATTTTTTCTTTTCTTTACTGTCTGCTTTTGATCCATTGTTTTCTCCGTCTTCCCTTCTTTCCTTTCTCCTTTACTCCATTTCTTTACTGCTTTCTGTTCTCTGTCTTCGGTATATTACAGCAATAAAACAACAAGAGAAGTAGGAGCCAAGGTGAAGCAGGGTGGAACGACCTGGCACACAAATAAACGTGTCTAGAGTTCGACCTTCCTTCTCAATCATGGTTCCTTTTTGCTCTTTTTCTCATTTGCTTTTTCTTACTTTCTCTTCCTTTTCCCTTCAGTCTATTTTGTTTCTTGTTTTCCTTTCTTTCGTTGTATCTTCTTTCCTTTCCGTTTTTTCTGTCATCTGCATTTCATATCTTAAGCCATTCTCTTTTCTCTCTTCGTATCCGCTTTCCGATTCTGCTTTCTTCTTTGTTTCCCTGTTATTCAAATTTTCTCATTTATCTTACTTGCTTTCTATAATGTTCATTTTCTATGATTTCTTAGTCCTTCATTTCATTCTTTTGAGACGCAGTACGGTTACCGTCATGAAAACTATCAACATTCATTATCTTCATTATCATCACTATCATTTTATTCAGCAACACTATCATCTCGCTATATCTGCCATCATCAGCATTCACAAAATTCTCATTATTTTAACTAAATCATTACCACAACGTCATCACCACACCTACCACCACCACCACTACCACCATCATCATCGTCATCATCATCATCTTCATCATCATCATCATCATCATCATCATCATCATCACCATGTCCAGCATTAGGTGCATTAGATGCCAAGGCGGTATTTATAAACTGTGTTAAGGTTATGTTGTGTTATAAGATTGCTTGTATATACGTTTGCCTTCACCCCTACTTACAGTATAATCAAATCTGAGTGAACATTAATGTGACAAAATGCGAAAAACAAATCATCCCTGATAATAGTTAACTGTTATGAAGACTTATTTATTACGTTATTAGGTTAGGATCCTTTATAAATACCAGCCAAAGCCACTACTATATTACAGTATCAAAAGCTGCAAGATATTTAGGATCCTTTATAAATACCAGCCAAAGCCACTGCTATATTACAGCATCACAAGCTGCAAGAGAGGTAAGATACTTTATAAATACCACCCAAAGCCACTACTATATTACAGCATCACAAGAGAGGTAGGATACTTTATAAATACCAGCCAAAGCCACTACTATATTACAGTATCACAAGAGAGGTAGGAGGCAAGATGAAGCAAGCCCCACCCGTCTCCCACTCTGCCTTATTACAGTATCACAAGACAGGTAGGAGGCAAGATGAAACAAGCCCCAACCGTCCCCCAGTCTGCCTTATTACAGCACCACAAGAGAGGTAGAAGGCAAGATGAAGCAAGTCCCACCCGCACCCCACTCTGCCTTATTACAGTATCACAAGATAGGTAGGAGGCAAGATGAAGCATGCCCCACCCGTCCCCCACTCTGCCTTATTACAGCACCACAAGAGAGGTAGAAGGCAAGATGAAGGAAACCCCACCCGCCCCCCACTGCCTAACCCCAAGACATGCCAACACCTTCACCCAGTCCCTTGGTCTGCTTTCTTTTCTTTCTCTCTTTCTGTCCTTCTCATTCTCGTGTCATTAGTATGCACTCCAATCAACAGCCACTGTATTTGCTTGACTTTGATAAATTTACTTTGATTCTTAGGAGGCCATGACTCACTCTGAACTGAATACAATCGTTTGGCGGCAGCTGCCATATAATACTAGATCTATGATAAAAGGGAAGTTAAAAGGATACAAAACAGAGACAGAATCATAACAGCATACAGTGTTACATAATGGGGAAAGCAAGGAGTCACACTAACAAAGAATATAAGAGGGAAAAGAAATGATATGAACAAGAAATTATAGGAAAAAATACATAAAGAACAAGTTAAGTTCATCCAAAGAGCTCATACCTCCGCCAACGCCTATATCAGACAACTCAGATCACCACCAATATTTAATCAGTTTATCCATGGCTTGCGATCCACACATCCACTAAATTTCACTGAAGTCCGTCAATAACTTTTTGAGATATTATGTGGACAAACAAACACGCTGAAAAACAAGGGTGAATACATAACCTCGTCCTGATCTTTATCGTTCCATTAGCAACCCTTCTTTTCTTTACTTCTCTTTCCTGTCATTTATCTTTTTCTGTCTTCCATTCCTTTTCCTTCTTTTTCCCCTTCCTTTGTTTCTCATTCCACTGTACTTATATTTTCCATACTGTGTGTGTGTGTGTGTGTGTGTGTGTGTGTGTGTGTGTGTGTGTGTGTGTGTGTGTGTGTGTGTGATGGTTTTTTCTTCCATTTTTTATTTTTTTACATGAATAATTTTGTTTCTTCTTTCATACATCCCTTACTTCCTCTTTTTCGTTATCATTCCATTTTATTCTCGTTTCTCGTCTAATGTCCCCCCTAATCTAGGTCACCATGAGCTACAAGAGAGGTAGGAGGGTAGATGAAGTAAGGTGGAATGGTCTGGGACTCTACTACAGGGTATCAAGTCAGTACTTTACCATTTCATCTGTTTTCCTTTCTTTCTTTCAGTTTCCATTATTTTTATTCGTTTCATTCTTGTCCTAATTTTTTTCTTTGTTTCTCAGTTTTCATAGTGTCTTTATTCAGTGTTCTTTTCTTTCTTTTCTCTTCTTGCTCCTCGCTTTTCATTTCATCTGTATTTTCACTTTCCCTTCGTTGTTCTTACTCTGTTTCTCCTTGCATATGTTTCCTCCTCTTCCTATAGTTTCTCTTTCCTTTCTTTTCACATAAAATTATTACAATAAAACCACAAGAGAAGCAGGAGCCAAGGTGAAGTAAGGTGGAGCGGTCTGGGACTCTAATAAAGAAGTCTTGAGCTCGACCCATCTTTGCTCCGGCTTTTTTTAGTCTTTCTGTTTTTCTCATTTCTTTCTACTCTCGTTCTGTTTCTCTTCGTATTACTTGCGTTTATCATGTTATTGTCGTTCTTTCTCCTCTTGTTTCTTCTCTTTCATATGTTTTATTCTTCTCCCCCTAGCTTACTTTATCCAGTTTTATACTTTCTTGTTGGTTTTTCATTTTGTTTGTGTCTTCCTTTATTCTACCATTGAGCTTTTTCTTGAACATTTTCTGTTCTTTACTATTTAATATCCTTTTTTTCCTTTTACATTCTTTCTCTTTCTTCCTCGTTTCTTTCGCCATTATATTACATGACAACCTACAAGGGAAGTAATGATATCATCGTCAGTCCTGATTTACTGTACATCACCATCAACACCATCATCAGTCATCAAGATCATCATCAGCACCATTATCCAGACAGTTATCATTACCATCAAAACTAATATATATCATAATCACTGACAATACCATCAAAACCATCACTGACAATACCATCAACACCATCACTGACAATACCATCAACACCATCACTGACAATACCATCAACACCATCACCATCACTGACAATACCATCAACACCATCAGCATCACTGACAATACCATCAACACCAACACTGACAATACCATCAACACCATCACTGACAATACCATCAACACCATCACCATCACTGACAATACCATCAACACCATCACTGACAATACCATGAATATCATCACCGACAATACCATCAACATCATCACTGACAATACCATGAACACCATCACTGACAATACCATCAACACCATCACCACCAACACCAACACTATCACTGACAATACTATCAACACCATCACTGACAATACCATCAACACCATCACCATCACTGACAGTACCATCAACACCATCACTGACAATACCATCAACACCATCACTGACAATACCATCAACACCATCACTGACAATACCATCAACACCATCACTGACAATACCATCAACACCATCACTGACAATACCACCTACACCATCACTGACAATACCATCAACACCATCACTGACACTACCATCAACACCATCACTGACAATACCATAAACACCATCACTGACAATACCATCAACACCAACACCAACACCATCATCACCAACACGAACACAATCATTGCCAACACCAACACCATCGTCACCAATACCATCACCAACACCATCATGATCAACACCATCATCACGAACACCAACATCATCATCACCAACACCAACACCACCATCACCAACACCATCATCACCAATACCAACACCATCATCACCAACACCAACAACACCATCACCAATACCATTACCAACACCATCACCAACACCGTCACCAACACCACCACTATCATGGATGATGCCCACATCTCAGCCTGGCCAGGTGTACCCTGTCCTCACGAGGGAGATAGGATTTAGAAGGATGGTCTTCAGGAGGCCGTGCACGTAGCTGTGTGTTGTCTTTATGTGACTGAATTGAGCGGCGAGTGGTTTGAGTATGGATATGTTTCTGGAAGCTGGTTTGAGGCGGGCGAGGGGGAAAAGATAACAGTATTTTTGTATAATATCGTGTGCTGGGTGTTGTTTTAATGTTCCTTGGTGTGTGTGGATGTGCTGCCATGTAGTGTAGTAGATCGAGTGGGTTTGTGGAGGCTGAGGCAAGAATTTGTGTGCCTCTCATCTCAAGATGATCCTTGGCTTTGACGACTTTGGTTGCTTGGTGTAGGTGGTTGAAGGTGTAGTAGCCGTGCAGCCTGTGATTATTTTTAGATCTTTGTTCTCTATGGTCTGTAGAGTGTTGTAGTGTGCTTCAGTGGGGATAGGAGCCCAAGCAGGGCTTGCATAATTCATTACTGAACGTATATTTTGTTTGTATAATGTGGTTGTGGTTTCTCTGTTGTGCCCAAATGTTGTGTGGGCAAGTGACCTTAAGGAGTCGAGCCTTACTGTTAATTTATTTTTAATGTTTGTGATGTGTTATTAAAATGGCATTGATGTATTGTATATAATACCTAGGATTATGTGTGTGTGTGTGTGTGTGTGTGTGTGTGTGTGTGTGTGTGTGTGTGTGTGTGTGTGTGTGTGTGTGTGTGGGGTGTAAGATTGCTTGTATGTACGTTTGCCTTCACTCCTACACCTACCATACACTTTATAATCAAATCTGGGTGAATATTAATGTGACAAAATGCGAAAAACAAACCATCCCTGATAATAGTTAACTGTTATGGAGACTTATTTATTACGTTATTAGGTTAAGATCCTTTATAAATACCACCCAAAGCCACTACTATATTACAGCATCTCAAGCTGCAAGAGAGGTAGGATCCTTTATAAATACCACCCAAAACCACTACATATTACAGCATCACAAGCTGCAAGAGAGGTAGGATCACTTATAAATACTAGCCAAATCCAATACTATAGGCCTATTACAGCATAATAAACATTCCTCCAATTTGTTATTTATTTTTCTGTTATTCTTGTGCAACAATTTTTTTCTGCACTGCGATTCCTCTCGTCGGTTTTTAATGTATCCTTTGGTTTCTCTCTCTCTCCCTTTTCTTCTTTCGCCACCATATTACAGCATCACCAGCTACAAGAGAGGTAGGAGGCGAGGTGAAGTAAGGTGGAGCCGCCTGGGACACTGTTACAGGTGTACCGAGTTCAACCTTACTTACAGTTTGCTTTCCTTTTTTCATTTCATCTTTTTTCCGTGTATACATTAATAATCCCTCTCCTTCTCTATTATCCGTTTTGCTTTTTTTCAGATGTTTCCTTCCATTTTTTCTCTATGTTTCTTTCCGCTCATCTTCTTTATGTTTCGTTTTTCTTTTCTTGAATGTCGAGTCGAGACCAACTGCCTAGCCCCGGGCTCCTACGCTCCTCATGTGGCAATGAAGAATTGGATAAAGGATGGATGGATGGACTGAGTTGTTTCTTTTCTCCTTATTGTTTTCTTCTGTGGCTTCTCTTTATTCCCTTTATTTCTTTTTTAATTTCTCTCACGAATTCTATCTCATTATCTTTCTTAATTCCCCTCTTCTATTTCTTTCACGTTTAATTCTCTCTTTTCCCATTATTTCTATGACCCTTTCTTTCCCTTGCTTTCTCCATTATATTGCATCACAAGGTACACGAGAAGTAGGTGAGTTCAAGTAAGGATATTTTCATCATTATTAACTTACATCAGCATCACTACCACCACCACCATCCTCATCACTGTTAGTCATCATCATCATCATCATCATTATTCATCCTATTATCATTATTATCAAAACTAACCTCCATCATCATCACTTCACTATAACCATCACCATCATTTTGTACATAATCAGTGTAATCAAGATATATAACGATTCACTTATGGATATTATCATCAAAACTATCCTACATCATCACCACCACCACCACCATCACCATTAGCTACATCAGAGCCAGGTCTCCACCACAGTTTGTTCATCTAAACTTGGCAAAGATTTCCGTCGTTTCTCAGCAAATTTTCCCTAGTTGAATGGAAGATCAAGGCAATGCAACGACTCTACATCCTGTCCATAAAACTTCTTCGTGACCAGCACCATATTCTACAGTCTTTTGTTACAGTTCAGTATTCAAGATGGGAAGATGGCAATTTTAGGTCAAGTTAAAGTGGACAGAGTATTAAAGCATTATAAGCAATAAGACAGGTAGGAGGCGATATGGAGAAAGGTAGAGCGGCCTGGCACTATTATACCTGTCTATCATTTGTCCCTAACCCCTCTGCCGATTTTCTTTCTTTCTCTCTTTTTGTTTTTCCTCAACTTTTTTCTTTCTCTGTCTCATTATTTTTTCTTTATTAAGTTTCTCATTTCTGTTCTGACTTCTTATTCTTATAACTTTACTTACTTACCTTGACTTAGTTATTTCCTTCTTACTCCCTTTCTTTCTTTCGCCATTCGATTTCACACTTTTCTTTTCATTTCTTTTATATCTAATTTGCTTTTCACTCTATTTTTCTCCTCTATTATACAGCAACACAAGCTACAAGAAGTAGTACGCCTGATGAAGTAAGGTGGAGCGGCCTGGGACTCTACAACAGGTGTACTCAGTTAACACCATTACTATTTATGCATCACTTTATTTCTTTCCTCCTTTCTTCCTTTCCTTCTCCAATATTTCAGTTTTTCATTCTCGTCGTCCTCTCTTCCTCCCTTCTTAGTATTTTTATTTGTTTCTCCTTTCATTTTTTTCTTTTTCTTTCTTCTTTCTCTCTTCTTTTTCACTCACTTTATCATGCTTTATCTATTTCCCTTCTGTTTTCTTATTCTTACTGTTTCATTAATCCTTTCTAATGCCTTCCTTCAGTACATTACAGCAATAAAATCACAAGAGAATCAGCAGGCAAAGTGAAGTAAGGTGTAGCGGCCTGAGATCCTAACAAAGGTGTCTCGAGTTGCACCCTCATGCTCCCCAGCCGCGTTTTGCTCATTTTTATCCTTTTCTTTTCTTTCTCTGTCCGTTGCACTTTATTCTCCCACTCTTTCTTTTTCTGCTTTCTTTCCTTCTCATTTGCTTCTTATTTTTTTTATTTCTCTCTTTACATCTTCTCTTCAATTTTTTATTTCAGCTTTACATCTCCTTTTGGCTGATAGATTATTTATCAACACTCCTATTCATCATCTTCTCTATATAGGTATTTTTGTCCTCCTATGTCTTCCGCAATATTTTTCGTTTTCTCCCCTTCTTCCTTTTTCATTCTTTCTCCATTATATTAGAGCATCACCAGTCAAAAAGGTAGGTGGTGATGATGTTGAGATGTTTATTCCATATCAACATCATCACTACTGCCACCCTCAATATCATTATCAATATCAACGACATCATGATCATCACGTCATTATTCTTCAATTTAATATTATGCTCGTCACTTATATCACCCACACCATCAACATATCCACAATCATCAACATCATCAAATCCATATTCATCATCATCATCATGACCATCATAATATCCATCATCAATACCATCGTCAACATTATTATCACCACCATCAGCCACATAGACCAATGTAACTACTATATTTCATCACAAGCGACAAGAGAGGTATACTCTGTCCAAGTTGGTTTGAAGGTAAATGCACCACCTCTGGGATTTGACGTCAAAATCGCTCCACCTACCGTCCACTATGATTGGCTGGTGGGATGAAAGGTACTAGATGAAGTTAAGTGTAGCAGCCTGGGACTCAACTACAGGTGTACCAAGTTAACATCATTACCATTTATGATTTATTTGATTTATCTCTCATTCCTTCTTCAATTAATGTTTTGCTTCATTCTTGTTCTCTTTTAACTTCCTTCCTACTCAGTTCCCTTCTTTCTATCCCCCTTTCTTCCTTTCCTTTTTTCCCTCAGTTTTTATCTTTCTTCTTTTATACCTTTTCCTTTCCTTTTCCTTTCCCATTTTTCCAGCTTCCTTCATATTCTCTCTTTTTACCGTAATGCACCTCTCTCGTTCTTTTTCCAACCATTTCTTTCTCTCCTCATTCTTTCTTCACTATATCACAACGGTACAGCAACAACACAAGTGAGAGCCACGGTGAAGTAAGGTGCAGCCGCCTCAGACTCATAATAAGTGTCCGCAGGTCCAACCTTCTCCCATAATGGCTCTTTTTTCTCTCTGTTGCCTTCTTATATCTTTTTTCTTTCCTCTTCGTTTTCGCTGATGCTCCTTATATTGATGGCCTCTTTCATTAATTATTTCTCCTGTTTTCTTTCTTCTTTTTTGTTTTCTAATTTTCGTTCCTTTTTAAATGTCTTTTATCACTTCTTTCTTTTACTTTGTTCTCTCCATCTCACATTCCTTGTCCTTTTCCTTACAAACTCAATTTACTCTTCCACCGTATTTCGTCACTTTCCATTATTTCTTTCATTCTTTTAGTTCTTATATTTTTCTTACTTCTTCCTCCTTTTCTTTATATTATAACATTACAAGCTACAATAACGATAGGAGGCGAGATGGAGTAAGGTTATCATCACCAACACTAACCTACCTGAAACCACCATCATCATCACTCCCAGTGCAATCGCCACGACCTTCATCATCATCAACATCATCATCATCATCATCATCGATACTGTTAACATTCAATAATCTAATAATCATCATCATCAGTATCACCTTCAGCACAGTTAGGTACATTAGATCAGTCACAACTATATTACAGCAGCTCAAGCTACGGTAGAGTCAGGAGTCGAGATGAAATAAGGTGTAGCGGCCTGGGACTCTACTACACCTGTACCTAATTAACACCTTCACCCTGTATTGCACCATACTCCTTCACTATGTTTATCTTTTCTGGCTTTTTCTTTTTTCGCTCGCTTTTCTTTTTACCTACTGTATATCCTTTCCTCTGTCTTTTCTTTCTCCTATCTTTCTCCATTTCCTTGGTCTTTCTATCTGTCTTACTCATTTTATCGTCATTAGTATGCACTCCAGCCAACAGCCACTGTACTTGCTTGACATTGGTAAATTTACGTTGGTTCTCAAGATGCCATGACTTACTCTGAACTGAATACAGTCGTTTGGCGACAGCTGGATTACAATACTAGATCTGTGAAGAAAGGGAAATAAAGAGCATATAATACAGACTGATGAGAGAATTATGGAAAGAGTGAGCGTGATGAAAGTATCACGCTGAGTAGGCTAAAAATTTGTAGGTTGGAGAGTGTATGATAAAAATATGAAAAAATGCCATAAACAATGATAGAGGAAGGTATAGGAAAGGGAGACTGTTATAAAGATTACAGTGAAAAGGACAATAAAAAAATATTAATAGAGAGTATGATAAAGAAAGTATAAGAGAGAAATTATAATAAACAAAGAGGATGATAAGAGAAGGCACAATAAGAGACAGGATGGAAGAGTGGTAAGCAGGAAGCGAGGAAGACCGAGATAGATCCACTCCCAGCTCCACATTGGCTGGCCGAGGTTCAAGCTACTTTCCAAACTTGCCTACTTTTTACATATCTTAATTTTTCACTTTATCTGTCTCTATCTGTATACCTGTCTATCTATCTGTCTCTCTATCTATCTTTCTCTCTAGCTATCTATCTCTCTATCTATCTATCTGTCTGTCTGTCTATCTGATCAGTCCACCTGTTCATATGCATGTATTTGTCAATCTATTGCTCAACGCTAGGTGGCCGAGGTTCAGTCTACCATCATATACCTACCCCTGTTTCTATTTCTCATCTGAATTGATCAGCCACTCAGTCAGGTAGTCTATCTATCTGTCTATCTGATTATCTATGTATCTGTCTACCTATCTATCTTGTATCTATCTGTCTATCTGATTATCTATGTATCTATCTACCTATCTATCTTGTATCTATCTGTCTATCTGATTATCTATGTATCTATCTACCTATCTATCGTGTATCTATCTGTCTATCTGATTATCTATGTATCTATCTACCTATCTATCTTGTATCTATCTGTCCATCTGTATTTGTCCATTAATTCGTCCACCTATCTGTAAGTCTATCTAACCTTTCGTTCCACTGTCTATCTATAACCATCTCTTCGTCTATCTGTCTACCTACCTATTTATCTTTCCATGTATTTATATCTATCTACCTGTCTATATTTACCTAACTGTCTATCTATCTTTATATTTCTCCATATGCATCCGTCTATCTGTCTATCTAATTATCTATGTATCTATCTACCTATCTATCTTGTATCTATCTGTCCATCTGTATTTGTCCATTAATTCGTCCACCTATCTGTAAGTCTATCTAACCGTTCGTTCCTCTGTCTATCTATAACCATCTCTTCGTCTATCTGTCTACCTACCTATTTATCTTTCTATGTATTTATATCTATCTACCTGTCTATATTTACCTACCTGTCTATCTATCTTTATATTTATCCATATGCATCCGTCTCTATCTATCTATACCTCGACCTATCAGTCTATCAATATATGTATATTCTCAACCTACATTCTCTCTCTCTCTCTCTCTCTCTCTCTCTCTCTCTCTCTCTCTCTCTCTCTCTCTCTCTCTCTCTCTTCCACCTTCCAGTTCACTGTCAGGCCTTGCGTGGGAGGATGTATGTATGTGTGTATGTATGTCATCCACCTTCCAGTTCTCTGGTGCTCACTTTCAGGCCTTGCATGAGCTGCTGTATGTATGTATGTATGTATGTATGTATTCCACCTTCCAGTTCTCTGGTGTTCACTGTCAGGCCTTGCGTGGGATGCTGTATGTATGTATGTGTGTATGTATGTATGTATGTATGTATGTATGTATGTATGTATGTGTGTATGTATGTATGTATGTATGTATGTGTGTATGTATGTATGTATGTATGTATGTATGTGTGTATGTATGTATGTATGTATGTATGTATGTATGTATGTATGTATGTGTGTATGTATGTATGTATGTATGTATGTATGTATGTATGTGTGTATGTATGTATGTGTGTATGTATGTATGTATGTCATCCACCTTCCAGTTCTAAGGTGCTCACAGTCCTGCCTTGTATGGGCTGCTGTATTTTTCGGTGTCATTCTTGCTGCCTCCAGACGATTTCATTAAACTTGTGGCAGACTCTTGTAGTGAAGGGTTTAATGAAGGCTTTATCTAACCCTCTGCTTCCAAAAGTTGCTCCTAAACTGAGGAAAATCGTCTGATAATGACAAGAATAAAATAAAAAATACGTCATCGGAGTGAAAGGGTTAATTGCACCTCAAACTGACATCTCTCCATCTTGAACCCTGACCTGTACTTTAACACAACAACATCGCGGTAGTCACGAAGAAGTGCTGTGGAAAGGATGTAGAGCCGTTGTATTGTGTTATTGTGCCACTGAACTGTAAAACCAGATTAACAATAGAATATCATGCTAGTCACGAAGAAGTGTCGTAGAAATGATGTAGAGCAATAGTATTGTCTCATTCTGCCACTGACCTGACATTAACACTAGGATATGATGCTTGTCACGAAGAAGTGTTATGACAAAGGTGTACAGCCGTAGTATTGTCTTATTTTGCCATTGAAAATAGCTAAAATCTCGGCCACGTTCAGGTGAAACAATCATAGTCAGTTTACTGTTGATGCCTCTCTCTCTCTCTCTCTCTCTCTCTCTCTCTCTCTCTCTCTCTCTCTCTCTCTCTCTCTCCTGTTCTTGTTCATGGAGCTTCATACTAATATTTCATTAGGAAAGAAGTTTAGAGTGATCATGATGATGATGATGATGATGATGATGATGATGACAGTGATGATGATGTGTGATCCATTGTTACTTACGACTCTGATAAAATACCTTTTACAAGTTGTTGTGTTTTCTTATTTCGCTTTACGCATCCAACCTTCCTCCCCCATTTTTTTTTCTCTCTCTGGATAAACAGATCGAAGCCAAGTCAACAATAAATACAAAACAAATCAACCCCTTCAAAACGGTGACGTATTATATATTTTTTTCCTGGTACCTGAAGAAGATTTGTTCAGGTAAGAGCCCCCTAGCAGAGCAGGGGTTAATGTAGGCGATACCCAACCCTCCAGTTCCAAAAGTCTGCCCTAAGCTGCATAACACCGTCAGGAGACAGGATAAATAAAATGATAAATAAGGAGGACATGAGACTGGCCAGAGTCACACGGCCTTGGTCTCAGCAACCCTGGAATCGAGGGTGAGTTACCTATGCTGTCTCATCACCATCCATATAATCATGACCATCATCATCACCATCATCATTATCATCATCATCATCATCATCATCATCATTAGTTCAATCACAAGCTTCGTTATCATCACTTCGTCATCGTCGTCTTCGAAGCTGTCGTCTTCATCGTCATCTTCGCTGCCATCGTCATCCTAACCAATATTAAAATAAGCATTACAATCGTTATCGTCGTTGTCCTCCTTCTCATCATCGGCGTAATAATAATAATAATAATAATAATAATAATAATAATAACAATAATAATAATAACCTTATTCCTCAACACTATATGGAAGGTGGGCGCTGGGGAAGATCCAGAAGCATCAAAAAACACCAAGAAATGAGGAGAAACGATCCATTGAGCTCTTAGTGATATGGTCCCTACATTTACCGTACAGCACAGCCTTCACACACACACACACACACACACACACACACACACACACACACACACACACACATATTGATAACTGTAACTTAATAACACCTATTCACAAACCATACTAACACCCACACAACTGTCATTCAGTAACTTATTCACTTAGCACTCTTAACACCCGCACAGTTATTTATTACTAATTCATGTTATTCACAAGAGTCCAACACCCACACAACTACTATTCAGTGATTCACATTATGCACAAAACGCTGACACCCTCACAATGCACCAATCCCGTATGAGACAGCCCTAGTGTGTATTCTATATGGATGGTGGGTGATAGCGTCGAAGTGGTGACATGCGGAGGTGTATGGTTCGTAGGAGGAGTGCTGGGCCTCAGGGAACGCGTTGTTAAACCTACTATATGCCTAGAGTCAGACACATAAAACAAATACTGTTCGTTGATAGATATTAATCACAAAACACTGACACCCACACAAGCTCACGTATGTTCGACATCTCTACACTTGAAGGAAACTTTGATTTTTTTTTTTTTCACCTCTCATTTATCAGGAATCTGTGAAGCTTTTGCTTGTGTGGTGCGACGGTCCGATATAATGATCCACTTTGATGGTGGTAAATAACGAACCACTGAGCGATGATTTTCGGAACCCAGTGATACGGTTTTCGGAACACAACAAACTTATCGCTGTACTGAGCTGGATTCTTTCGTGAGTTTGCGTCCTTTTTCGTTGCTGTCGTCTGCACCATCAGTGTCATCATCAACACTAACCTACATCACCATTCAGCATCACTACTACCATCACCATCATTGGATATGCGGATCTAACTAAACAGATATTTTATCATCATTATCAACATCGTCATCAATACGTTTAATCATACAATAGTCATCATCAACACTAACCAACATCATTATCACCATCATCATCATCATCACCATTAGCTACATTACATGTAGTCTACAACTATAATTCTTTCACGTTAACTTGGAAAAGATTTTCGTCAGTTTTCAGCAAAATTCCTTAGCTGAATAGTAAACCAAAATAGGTTGCCGCTTCCTGTCCTTTCCATACCACTTCATCATGACGAGCACCTAATTGTAGTCTTTTAGCTCAGCTTTCAAGATGAACAGCTGTCAATTTTAGACCTACTGAAAGTGGACGGAGTATAGCATCATATCCTGGTGTTAATCTCTTGTTACTGTGCTGCATTCAAATTAAAGATATGTACGTTTTAGGCCAAGGATTAAAATATTTAAGTTTTATAAACACCAGGACAGGTAGGAGACGATAAATTATGAGGTTGGCACTACTATGTGTGTCCAACTTTCAACCTGAATATCAACTCTCTCTCTCTCTCTCTCTCTCTCTCTCTCTCTCTCTCTCTCTCTCGTTCCTTGTTTTTTTTTTCTGCCTTTTTAAATCATTAATCTTCTTTAGTTTTCATAGCCTTCTTTCCCCCCTTTCCGCATTTCTTGTTATTTTCCCATTTATGTCTGTCATAAATGTTTTGTACTTTTTCTATTGTTTGTCCTATCTTTTCCCTCTTCTTTTATCTCCTTTAATTTGTGTTCTTTTTCCTTTATTTTTTTTTCTTTTCTCCTTACTGTTTTCTTCTGTCTTCTCTTTATCCCCGTTATTTTTTTTTCATTTCTCTCACGAATTCTATCTCATTATCTTTCTTAATTCCCCTCTTCTATTTCTTTCACGTTTAATTCTCTCTTTTCCCATTATTTCTATGACTCTTTCTTTCCCTTGCTTTCTCCATTATATTGCATCACAAGGTACACGAGAAGTAGGTGAGTTCAAGTAAGGATATTTTCATCATTATTAACTTACATCAGCATCACTACCACCACCACCATCCTCATCACTGTTAGTCATCATCATCATCATCATTATTCATCCTATTATCATTATTATCAAAACTAACCTCCATCATCATCACTTCACTATAACCATCACCATCATTTTGTACATAATCAGTGTAATCAAGATATATAACGATTCACTTATGGATATTATCATCAAAACTATCCTACATCATCACCACCACCACCACCATCACCATTAGCTACATCAGAGCCAGGTCTCCACCACAGTTTGTTCATCTAAACTTGGCAAAGATTTCCGTCGTTTCTCAGCAAATTTTCCCTAGTTGAATGGAAGATCAAGGGAATGCAACGACTCTACATCCTGTCCATAAAACTTCTTCGTGACCAGCACCATATTCTACAGTCTTTTGTTACAGTTCAGTATTTAAGATGGGAAGATGGCAATTTTAGGTCAAGTTAAAGTGGACAGAGTATTAAAGCATTATAAGCAATAAGACAGGTAGGAGGCGATATGGAGAAAGGTAGAGCGGCCTGGCACTATTATACCTGTCTATCATTTGTCCCTAACCCCTCTGCCGATTTTCTTTTTTTCTCTCTTTTTGTTTTTCCTCAACTTTTTTCTTTCTCTGTCTCATTATTTTTTCTTTATTAAGTTTCTCATTTCTGTTCTGACTTCTTATTCTTATAACTTTACTTACTTACCTTGACTTAGTTATTTCCTTCTTACTCCCTTTCTTTCTTTCGCCATTCGATTTCACACTTTTCTTTTTCTTTCTTTTATATCTCATTTGCTTTTCACTCTCTTTTTCTCCTCTATTATACAGCAACACAAGCTACAAGAAGTAGTACGCCTGATGAAGTAAGGTGGAGCGGCCTGGGACTCTACAACAGGTGTACTCAGTTAACACCATTACTATTTATGCATCACTTTATTTCTTTCCTCCTTTCTTCCTTTCCTTCTCCAATATTTCAGTTTTTCATTCTCGTCGTCCTCTCTTCCTCCCTTCTTAGTATTTTTATTTGTTTCTCCTTTCATTTTTTTCTTTTTCTTTCTTCTTTCTCTCTTCTTTTTCACTCACTTTATCATGCTTTATCTATTTCCCTTCTGTTTTCTTATTCTTACTGTTTCATTAATCCTTTCTAATGCCTTCCTTCAGTACATTACAGCAATAAAATCACAAGAGAATCAGCAGGCAAAGTGAAGTAAGGTGTAGCGGCCTGAGATCCTAACAAAGGTGTCTCGAGTTGCACCCTCATGCTCCCCAGCCGCGTTTTGCTCATTTTTATCCTTTTCTTTTCTTTCTCTGTCCGTTGCACTTTATTCTCCCACTCTTTCTTTTTCTGCTTTCTTTCCTTCTCTGTTTCTTACTTTCTTTCCTTCTCATTTGCTTCTTATTTTTTTTATTTCTCTCTTTATATCTTCTCTTCATTTTTTTATTTCAGCTTTACATCTCCTTTTGGCTGATAGATTATTTATCAACACTCCTATTCATCATCTTCTCTATATAGGTATTTTTTTCTTCCTATGTCTTCCGCAATATTTTTCGTTTTCTCCCCTTCTTCCTTTTTCATTCTTTCTCCATTATATTAGAGCATCACCAGTCACAAAAAGGTAGGTGGTGATGATGTTGAGATGTTTATTCCATATCAACATCATCACTACTGCCACCCTCAATATCATTATCAATATCAACGACATCATGATCATCACGTCATTATTCTTCAATTTAATATTATGCTCGTCACTTATATCACCCACACCATCAACATATCCACAATCATCAACATCATCAAATCCATATTCATCATCATCATCATGACCATCATAATATCCATCATCAATACCATCGTCAACATTATTATCACCACCATCAGCCACATAGACCAATGTAACTACTATATTTCATCACAAGCGACAAGAGAGGTATACTCTGTCCAAGTTGGTTTGAAGGTAAATGCACCACCTCTGGGATTTGACGTCAAAATCGCTCCACCTACCGTCCACTATGATTGGCTGGTGGGATGAAAGGTACTAGATGAAGTTAAGTGTAGCAGCCTGGGACTCAACTACAGGTGTACCAAGTTAACATCATTACCATTTATGATTTATTTGATTTATCTCTCATTCCTTCTTCAATTAATGTTTTGCTTCATTCTTGTTCTCTTTTAACTTCCTTCCTACTCAGTTCCCTTCTTTCTATCCCCCTTTCTTCCTTTCCTTTTTTCCTCAGTTTTTATCTTTCTTCTTTTATACCTTTTCCTTTCCTTTTCCTTTCCCATTTTTCCAGCTTCCTTCATATTCTCTCTTTTTACCGTAATGCACCTCTCTCGTTCTTTTTCCAACCATTTCTTTCTCTCCTCATTCTTTCTTCACTATATCACAACGGTACAGCAACAACACAAGTGAGAGCCACGGTGAAGTAAGGTGCAGCCGCCTCAGACTCATAATAAGTGTCCGCAGGTCCAACCTTCTCCCATAATGGCTCTTTTTTTCTCTCTGTTGCCTTCTTATATCTTTTTTCTTTCCTCTTCGTTTTCGCTGATGCTCCTTATATTGATGGCCTCTTTCATTAATTATTTCTCCTGTTTTCTTTCTTCTTTTTTGTTTTCTAATTTTCGTTCCTTTTTAAATGTCTTTTATCACTTCTTTCTTTTACTTTGTTCTCTCCATCTCACATTCCTTGTCCTTTTCCTTACAAACTCAATTTACTCTTCCACCGTATTTCGTCACTTTCCATTATTTCTTTCATTCTTTTAGTTCTTATATTTTTCTTACTTCTTCCTCCTTTTCTTTATATTATAACATTACAAGCTACAATAACGATAGGAGGCGAGATGGAGTAAGGTTATCATCACCAACACTAACCTACCTGAAACCACCATCATCATCACTCCCAGTGCAATCGCCACGACCTTCATCATCATCATCATCATCATCATCATCATCATCATCGATACTGTTAACATTCAATAATCTAATAATCATCATCATCAGTATCACCTTCAGCACAGTTAGGTACATTAGATCAGTCACAACTATATTACAGCAGCTCAAGCTACGGTAGAGTCAGGAGTCGAGATGAAATAAGGTGTAGCGGCCTGGGACTCTACTACACCTGTACCTAATTAACACCTTCACCCTGTATTGCACCATACTCCTTCACTATGTTTATCTTTTCTGGCTTTTTCTTTTTTCGCTCGCTTTTCTTTTTACCTACTGTATATCCTTTCCTCTGTCTTTTCTTTCTCCTATCTTTCTCCATTTCCTTGGTCTTTCTATCTGTCTTACTCATTTTATCGTCATTAGTATGCACTCCAGCCAACAGCCACTGTACTTGCTTGACATTGGTAAATTTACGTTGGTTCTCAAGATGCCATGACTTACTCTGAACTGAATACAGTCGTTTGGCGACAGCTGGATTACAATACTAGATCTGTGAAGAAAGGGAAATAAAGAGCATATAATACAGACTGATGAGAGAATTATGGAAAGAGTGAGCGTGATGAAAGTATCACGCTGAGTAGGCTAAAAATTTGTAGGTTGGAGAGTGTATGATAAAAATATGAAAAAATGCCATAAACAATGATAGAGGAAGGTATAGGAAAGGGAGACTGTTATAAAGATTACAGTGAAAAGGATAATACAAAAAATTATTAATAGAGAGTATGATAAAGAAAGTATAAGAGAGAAATTATAATAAACAAAGAGGATGATAAGAGAAGGCACAATAAGAGACAGGATGGAAGAGTGGTAAGCAGGAAGCGAGGAAGACCGAGATAGATCCACTCCCAGCTCCACATGGGGTGGCCGAGGTTCAAGCTACTTTCCAAACTTGCCTACTTTTTACATATCTTAATTTTTCACTTTATCTGTCTCTATCTGTATACCTGTCTATCTATCTGTCTCTCTATCTATCTTTCTCTCTAGCTATCTATCTCTCTATCTATCTATCTGTCTGTCTGTCTATCTGATCAGTCCACCTGTTCATATGCATGTATTTGTCAATCTATTGCTCAACGCTAGGTGGCCGAGGTTCAGTCTACCATCATATACCTACCCCTGTTTCTATTTCTCATCTGAATTGATCAGCCACTCAGTCAGGTAGTCTATCTATCTGTCTATCTGATTATCTATGTATCTGTCTACCTATCTATCTTGTATCTATCTGTCTATCTGATTATCTATGTATGTATCTATCTACCTATCTATCTTGTATCTATCTGTCTATCTGATTATCTATGTATCTATCTACCTATCTATCTTGTATCTATCTGTCTATCTGATTATCTATGTATCTATCTACCTATCTATCGTGTATCTATCTGTCTATCTGATTATCTATGTATCTATCTACCTATCTATCTTGTATCTATCTGTCCATCTGTATTTGTCCATTAATTCGTCCACCTATCTGTAAGTCTATCTAACCGTTCGTTCCTCTGTCTATCTATAACCATCTCTTCGTCTATCTGTCTACCTACCTATTTATCTTTCTATGTATTTATATCTATCTACCTGTCTATATTTACCTACCTGTCTATCTATCTTTATATTTATCCATATGCATCCGTCTCTATCTATCTATACCTCGACCTATCAGTCTATCAATATATGTATATTCTCAACCTACATTCTCTCTCTCTCTCTCTCTCTCTCTCTCTCTCTCTCTCTCTCTCTCTCTCTCTCTCTTCCACCTTCCAATTCACTGTCAGGCCTTGCGTGGGATGCTGTATGTATGTATGTATGTATGTATGTATGTGTATGTATGTATGTATGTCATCCACCTTCCAGTTCTAAGGTGCTCACACACATGCCTTGCATGGGATGGTGTATGTATGTATGTGTGTATGTATGTATGTATGTATGTATGTATGTATGTATGTATGTGTGTATGTATGTATGTATGTATGTATGTATGTATGTATGTATGTATGTATGTATGTATGTATGTGTATGTATGTATGTATGTATGTATGTGTGTATGTATGTATGTATGTATGTATGTATGTATATATGTGTGTGTGTATGTATGTATGTATGTATGTATGTATGTATGTATGTATGTATGTATGTATGTATGTATGTATTCCACCTTCCAGTTCTCTGGTGTTCACTGTCAGGCCTTGCGTGGGATGCTGTATGTATGTATGTGTGTATGTATGTATGTATGTATGTATGTATGTGTGTATGTATGTATGTATGTATGTCATCCACCTTCCAGTTCTAAGGTGCTCACAGTCCTGCCTTGTATGGGCTGCTGTATTTTTCGGTGTCATTCTTGCTGCCTCCAGACGATTTCATTAAACTTGTGGCAGACTCTTGTAGTGAAGGGTTTAATGAAGGCTTTATCTAACCCTCTGCTTCCAAAAGTTGCTCCTAAACTGAGGAAAATCGTCTGATAATGACAAGAATAAAATAAAAAATACGTCATCGGAGTGAAAGGGTTAATTGCACCTCAAACTGACATCTCTCCATCTTGAACCCTGACCTGTACTTTAACACAACAACATCGCGGTAGTCACGAAGAAGTGCTGTGGAAAGGATGTAGAGCCGTTGTATTGTGTTATTGTGCCACTGAACTGTAAAACCAGATTAACAATAGAATATCATGCTAGTCACGAAGAAGTGTCGTAGAAATGATGTAGAGCAATAGTATTGTCTCATTCTGCCACTGACCTGACATTAACACTAGGATATGATGCTTGTCACGAAGAAGTGTTATGACAAAGGTGTACAGCCGTAGTATTGTCTTATTTTGCCATCGAAAATAGCTAAAATCTCGGCCACGTTCAGGTGAAACAATCATAGTCAGTTTACTGTTGATGCCTCTCTCTCTCTCTCTCTCTCTCTCTCTCTCTCTCTCTCTCTCTCTCTCTCTCTCTCCTGTTCTTGTTCATGGAGCTTCATACTAATATTTCATTAGGAAAGAAGTTTAGAGTGATGATGATGATGATGATGATGATGATGATGATGATGATGATGATGATGACAGTGATGATGATGTGTGATCCATTGTTACTTACGACTCTGATAAAATACCTTTTACAAGTTGTTGTGTTTTCTTATTTCGCTTTACGCATCCAACCTTCCTCCCCCATTTTTTTTCTCTCTCTCTGGATAAACAGATCGAAGCCAAGTCAACAATAAATACAAAACAAATCAACCCCTTCAAAACGGTGACGTATTATATATTTTTCTCCTGGTACCTGAAGAAGATTTGTTCAGGTAAGAGCCCCCTAGCAGAGCAGGGGTTAATGTAGGCGATACCCAACCCTCCAGTTCCAAAAGTCTGCCCTAAGCTGCATAACACCGTCAGGAGACAGGATAAATAAAATGATAAATAAGGAGGACATGAGACTGGCCAGAGTCACACGGCCTTGGTCTCAGCAACCCTGGAATCGAGGGTGAGTTACCTATGCTGTCTCATCACCATCCATATAATCATGACCATCATCATCACCATCATCATTATCATCATCATCATCATCATCATCATCATTAGTTCAATCACAAGCTTCGTTATCATCACTTCGTCATCGTCGTCTTCGAAGCTGTCGTCTTCATCGTCATCTTCGCTGCCATCGTCATCCTAACCAATATTAAAATAAGCATTACAATCGTTATCGTCGTTGTCCTCCTTCTCATCATCGGCGTAATAATAATAATAATAATAATAATAATAATAACAATAATAATAATAACCTTATTCCTCAACACTATATGGAAGGTGGGCGCTGGGGAAGATCCAGAAGCATCAAAAAACACCAAGAAATGAGGAGAAACGATCCATTGAGCTCTTAGTGATATGGTCCCTACATTTACCGTACAGCACAGCCTTCACACACACACACACACACACACACACACACACACACACACACACACACACACACACACACACACATATTGATAACTGTAACTTAATAACACCTATTCACAAACCATACTAACACCCACACAACTGTCATTCAGTAACTTATTCACTTAGCACTCTTAACACCCGCACAGTTATTTATTACTAATTCATGTTATTCACAAGAGTCCAACACCCACACAACTACTATTCAGTGATTCACATTATGCACAAAACGCTGACACCCTCACAATGCACCAATCCCGTATGAGACAGCCCTAGTGTGTATTCTATATGGATGGTGGGTGATAGCGTCGAAGTGGTGACATGCGGAGGTGTATGGTTCGTAGGAGGAGTGCTGGGCCTCAGGGAACGCGTTGTTAAACCTACTATATGCCTAGAGTCAGACACATAAAACAAATACTGTTCGTTGATAGATATTAATCACAAAACACTGACACCCACACAAGCTCACGTATGTTCGACATCTCTACACTTGAAGGAAACTTTGATTTTTTTTTTTTTTTTTCACCTCTCATTTATCAGGAATCTGTGAAGCTTTTGCTTGTGTGGTGCGACGGTCCGATATAATGATCCACTTTGATGGTGGTAAATAACGAACCACTGAGCGATGATTTTCGGAACCCAGTGATACGGTTTTCGGAACACAACAAACTTATCGCTGTACTGAGCTGGATTCTTTCGTGAGTTTGCGTCCTTTTTCGTTGCTGTCGTCTGCACCATCAGTGTCATCATCAACACTAACCTACATCACCATTCAGCATCACTACTACCATCACCATCATTGGATATGCGGATCTAACTAAACAGATATTTTATCATCATTATCAACATCGTCATCAATACGTTTAATCATACAATAGTCATCATCAACACTAACCAACATCATTATCACCATCATCATCATCATCACCATTAGCTACATTACATGTAGTCTACAACTATAATTCTTTCACGTTAACTTGGAAAAGATTTTCGTCAGTTTTCAGCAAAATTCCTTAGCTGAATAGTAAACCAAAATAGGTTGCCGCTTCCTGTCCTTTCCATACCACTTCATCATGACGAGCACCTAATTGTAGTCTTTTAGCTCAGCTTTCAAGATGAACAGCTGTCAATTTTAGACCTACTGAAAGTGGACGGAGTATAGCATCATATCCTGGTGTTAATCTCTTGTTACTGTGCTGCATTCAAATTAAAGATATGTACGTTTTAGGCCAAGGATTAAAATATTTAAGTTTTATAAACACCAGGACAGGTAGGAGACGATAAATTATGAGGTTGGCACTACTATGTGTGTCCAACTTTCAACCTGAATATCAACTCTCTCTCTCTCTCTCTCTCTCTCTCTCTCTCTCTCTCTCTCTCTCTCTCTCTCTCTCTCTCTCGTTCCTTGTTTTTTTTTTTCTGCCTTTTTAAATCATTAATCTTCTTTAGTTTTCATAGCCTTCTTTCCCCCCTTTCCGCATTTCTTGTTATTTTCCCATTTATGTCTGTCATAAATGTTTTGTACTTTTTCTATTGTTTGTCCTATCTTTTCCCTCTTCTTTTATCTCCTTTAATTTGTGTTCTTTTTCCTTTATTTTTTTCTTTTCTCCTTACTGTTTTCTTCTGTCTTCTCTTTATCCCCGTTATTTTTTTTTCATTTCTCTCACGAATTCTATCTCATTATCTTTCTTAATTCCCCTCTTCTATTTCTTTCACGTTTAATTCTCTCTTTTCCCATTATTTCTATGACTCTTTCTTTCCCTTGCTTTCTCCATTATATTGCATCACAAGGTACACGAGAAGTAGGTGAGTTCAAGTAAGGATATTTTCATCATTATTAACTTACATCAGCATCACTACCACCACCACCATCCTCATCACTGTTAGTCATCATCATCATCATCATTATTCATCCTATTATCATTATTATCAAAACTAACCTCCATCATCATCACTTCACTATAACCATCACCATCATTTTGTACATAATCAGTGTAATCAAGATATATAACGATTCACTTATGGATATTATCATCAAAACTATCCTACATCATCACCACCACCACCACCATCACCATTAGCTACATCAGAGCCAGGTCTCCACCACAGTTTGTTCATCTAAACTTGGCAAAGATTTCCGTCGTTTCTCAGCAAATTTTCCCTAGTTGAATGGAAGATCAAGGGAATGCAACGACTCTACATCCTGTCCATAAAACTTCTTCGTGACCAGCACCATATTCTACAGTCTTTTGTTACAGTTCAGTATTTAAGATGGGAAGATGGCAATTTTAGGTCAAGTTAAAGTGGACAGAGTATTAAAGCATTATAAGCAATAAGACAGGTAGGAGGCGATATGGAGAAAGGTAGAGCGGCCTGGCACTATTATACCTGTCTATCATTTGTCCCTAACCCCTCTGCCGATTTTCTTTTTTTCTCTCTTTTCTTTTTCCTCAACTTCTTTCTTTGTCTTATTATTTTTCTTTATTAAGTTTCTCATTTCTGTTCTGACTTCTTATTCTTATAACTTTACTTACTTACCTTGACTTAGTTATTTCCTTCTTACTCCCTTTCTTTCTTTCGCCATTCGATTTCACACTTTTCTTTTTCTTTCTTTTATATCTCATTTGCTTTTCACTCTCTTTTTCTCCTCTATTATACAGCAACACAAGCTACAAGAAGTAGTACGCCTGATGAAGTAAGGTGGAGCGGCCTGGGACTCTACAACAGGTGTACTCAGTTAACACCATTACTATTTATGCATCACTTTATTTCTTTCCTCCTTTCTTCCTTTCCTTCTCCAATATTTCAGTTTTTCATTCTCGTCGTCCTCTCTTCCTCCCTTCTTAGTATTTTTATTTGTTTCTCCTTTCATTTTTTTCTTTTTCTTTCTTCTTTCTCTCTTCTTTTTCACTCACTTTATCATGCTTTATCTATTTCCCTTCTGTTTTCTTATTCTTACTGTTTCATTAATCCTTTCTAATGCCTTCCTTCAGTACATTACAGCAATAAAATCACAAGAGAATCAGCAGGCAAAGTGAAGTAAGGTGTAGCGGCCTGAGATCCTAACAAAGGTGTCTCGAGTTGCACCCTCATGCTCCCCAGCCGCGTTTTGCTCATTTTTATCCTTTTCTTTTCTTTCTCTGTCCGTTGCACTTTATTCTCCCACTCTTTCTTTTTCTGCTTTCTTTCCTTCTCATTTGTTTCTTATTTTTTTTATTTCTCTCTTTATATCTTCTCTTCATTTTTTTATTTCAGCTTTACATCTCCTTTTGGCTGATAGATTATTTATCAACACTCCTATTCATCATCTTCTCTATATAGGTATTTTTTTCTTCCTATGTCTTCCGCAATATTTTTCGTTTTCTCCCCTTCTTCCTTTTTCATTCTTTCTCCATTATATTAGAGCATCACCAGTCACAAAAAGGTAGGTGGTGATGATGTTGAGATGTTTATTCCATATCAACATCATCACTACTGCCACCCTCAATATCATTATCAATATCAACGACATCATGATCATCACGTCATTATTCTTCAATTTAATATTATGCTCGTCACTTATATCACCCACACCATCAACATATCCACAATCATCAACATCATCAAATCCATATTCATCATCATCATCATGACCATCATAATATCCATCATCAATACCATCGTCAACATTATTATCACCACCATCAGCCACATAGACCAATGTAACTACTATATTTCATCACAAGCGACAAGAGAGGTATACTCTGTCCAAGTTGGTTTGAAGGTAAATGCACCACCTCTGGGATTTGACGTCAAAATCGCTCCACCTACCGTCCACTATGATTGGCTGGTGGGATGAAAGGTACTAGATGAAGTTAAGTGTAGCAGCCTGGGACTCAACTACAGGTGTACCAAGTTAACATCATTACCATTTATGATTTATTTGATTTATCTCTCATTCCTTCTTCAATTAATGTTTTGCTTCATTCTTGTTCTCTTTTAACTTCCTTCCTACTCAGTTCCCTTCTTTCTATCCCCCTTTCTTCCTTTCCTTTTTTTCCCTCAGTTTTTATCTTTCTTCTTTTATACCTTTTCCTTTCCTTTTCCTTTCCCATTTTTCCAGCTTCCTTCATATTCTCTCTTTTTACCGTAATGCACCTCTCTCGTTCTTTTTCCAACCATTTCTTTCTCTCCTCATTCTTTCTTCACTATATCACAACGGTACAGCAACAACACAAGTGAGAGCCACGGTGAAGTAAGGTGCAGCCGCCTCAGACTCATAATAAGTGTCCGCAGGTCCAACCTTCTCCCATAATGGCTCTTTTTTTCTCTCTGTTGCCTTCTTATATCTTTTTTCTTTCCTCTTCGTTTTCGCTGATGCTCCTTATATTGATGGCCTCTTTCATTAATTATTTCTCCTGTTTTCTTTCTTCTTTTTTGTTTTCTAATTTTCGTTCCTTTTTAAATGTCTTTTATCACTTCTTTCTTTTACTTTGTTCTCTCCATCTCACATTCCTTGTCCTTTTCCTTACAAACTCAATTTACTCTTCCACCGTATTTCGTCACTTTCCATTATTTCTTTCATTCTTTTAGTTCTTATATTTTTCTTACTTCTTCCTCCTTTTCTTTATATTATAACATTACAAGCTACAATAACGATAGGAGGCGAGATGGAGTAAGGTTATCATCACCAACACTAACCTACCTGAAACCACCATCATCATCACTCCCAGTGCAATCGCCACGACCTTCATCATCATCAACATCATCATCATCATCATCATCGATACTGTTAACATTCAATAATCTAATAATCATCATCATCAGTATCACCTTCAGCACAGTTAGGTACATTAGATCAGTCACAACTATATTACAGCAGCTCAAGCTACGGTAGAGTCAGGAGTCGAGATGAAATAAGGTGTAGCGGCCTGGGACTCTACTACACCTGTACCTAATTAACACCTTCACCCTGTATTGCACCATACTCCTTCACTATGTTTATCTTTTCTGGCTTTTTCTTTTTTCGCTCGCTTTTCTTTTTACCTACTGTATATCCTTTCCTCTGTCTTTTCTTTCTCCTATCTTTCTCCATTTCCTTGGTCTTTCTATCTGTCTTACTCATTTTATCGTCATTAGTATGCACTCCAGCCAACAGCCACTGTACTTGCTTGACATTGGTAAATTTACGTTGGTTCTCAAGATGCCATGACTTACTCTGAACTGAATACAGTCGTTTGGCGACAGCTGGATTACAATACTAGATCTGTGAAGAAAGGGAAATAAAGAGCATATAATACAGACTGATGAGAGAATTATGGAAAGAGTGAGCGTGATGAAAGTATCACGCTGAGTAGGCTAAAAATTTGTAGGTTGGAGAGTGTATGATAAAAATATGAAAAAATGCCATAAACAATGATAGGGGAAGGTATAGGAAAGGGAGACTGTTATAAAGATTACAGTGAAAAGGACAATAAAAAAATATTAATAGAGAGTATGATAAAGAAAGTATAAGAGAGAAATTATAATAAACAAAGAGGATGATAAGAGAAGGCACAATAAGAGACAGGATGGAAGAGTGGTAAGCAGGAAGCGAGGAAGACCGAGATAGATCCACTCCCAGCTCCACATTGGCTGGCCGAGGTTCAAGCTACTTTCCAAACTTGCCTACTTTTTACATATCTTAATTTTTCACTTTATCTGTCTCTATCTGTATACCTGTCTATCTATCTGTCTCTCTATCTATCTTTCTCTCTAGCTATCTATCTCTCTATCTATCTATCTGTCTGTCTGTCTATCTGATCAGTCCACCTGTTCATATGCATGTATTTGTCAATCTATTGCTCAACGCTAGGTGGCCGAGGTTCAGTCTACCATCATATACCTACCCCTGTTTCTATTTCTCATCTGAATTGATCAGCCACTCAGTCAGGTAGTCTATCTATCTGTCTATCTGATTATCTATGTATCTGTCTACCTATCTATCTTGTATCTATCTGTCTATCTGATTATCTATGTATCTATCTACCTATCTATCTTGTATCTATCTGTCTATCTGATTATCTATGTATCTATCTACCTATCTATCGTGTATCTATCTGTCTATCTCATTATCTATGTATCTATCTACCTATCTATCTTGTATCTATCTGTCCATCTGTATTTGTCCATTAATTCGTCCACCTATCTGTAAGTC
The DNA here is from genome assembly GCF_032717465.1 of Coenobita brevimanus. Taxonomy (NCBI): domain Eukaryota; kingdom Metazoa; phylum Arthropoda; class Malacostraca; order Decapoda; family Coenobitidae; genus Coenobita; species Coenobita brevimanus. The sequence continues at coordinate 10,919,392 of NC_137065.1, forward strand.
TATCTAACCGTTCGTTCCTCTGTCTATCTATAACCATCTCTTCGTCTATCTGTCTACCTACCTATTTATCTTTCTATGTATTTATATCTATCTACCTGTCTATATTTACCTACCTGTCTATCTATCTTTATATTTATCCATATGCATCCGTCTCTATCTATCTATACCTCGACCTATCAGTCTATCAATATATGTATATTCTCAACCTACATTCTCTCTCTCTCTCTCTCTCTCTCTCTCTCTCTCTCTCTCTCTCTCTCTCTCTCTCTCTTCCACCTTCCAGTTCACTGTCAGGCCTTGCGTGGGAGGATGTATGTATGTGTGTATGTATGTCATCCACCTTCCAGTTCTCTGGTGCTCACTTTCAGGCCTTGCATGAGCTGCTGTATGTATGTATGTATGTATGTATGTATGTATGTATGTATGTATTCCACCTTCCAGTTCTCTGGTGTTCACTGTCAGGCCTTGCGTGGGATGCTGTATGTATGTATGTATGTATGTATGTATGTATGTATGTATGTATGTATGTATGTCATCCACCTTCCAGTTCTAAGGTGCTCACAGTCCTGCCTTGTATGGGCTGCTGTATTTTTCGGTGTCATTCTTGCTGCCTCCAGACGATTTCATTAAACTTGTGGCAGACTCTTGTAGTGAAGGGTTTAATGAAGGCTTTATCTAACCCTCTGCTTCCAAAAGTTGCTCCTAAACTGAGGAAAATCGTCTGATAATGACAAGAATAAAATAAAAAATACGTCATCGGAGTGAAAGGGTTAATTGCACCTCAAACTGACATCTCTCCATCTTGAACCCTGACCTGTACTTTAACACAACAACATCGCGGTAGTCACGAAGAAGTGCTGTGGAAAGGATGTAGAGCCGTTGTATTGTGTTATTGTGCCACTGAACTGTAAAACCAGATTAACAATAGAATATCATGCTAGTCACGAAGAAGTGTCGTAGAAATGATGTAGAGCAATAGTATTGTCTCATTCTGCCACTGACCTGACATTAACACTAGGATATGATGCTTGTCACGAAGAAGTGTTATGACAAAGGTGTACAGCCGTAGTATTGTCTTATTTTGCCATCGAAAATAGCTAAAATCTCGGCCACGTTCAGGTGAAACAATCATAGTCAGTTTACTGTTGATGCCTCTCTCTCTCTCTCTCTCTCTCTCTCTCTCTCTCTCTCTCTCTCTCTCCTGTTCTTGTTCATGGAGCTTCATACTAATATTTCATTAGGAAAGAAGTTTAGAGTGATCATGATGATGATGATGATGATGATGATGATGATGATGATGACAGTGATGATGATGTGTGATCCATTGTTACTTACGACTCTGATAAAATACCTTTTACAAGTTGTTGTGTTTTCTTATTTCGCTTTACGCATCCAACCTTCCTCCCCCATTTTTTTTTTCTCTCTCTCTGGATAAACAGATCGAAGCCAAGTCAACAATAAATACAAAACAAATCAACCCCTTCAAAACGGTGACGTATTATATATTTTTTTCCTGGTACCTGAAGAAGATTTGTTCAGGTAAGAGCCCCCTAGCAGAGCAGGGGTTAATGTAGGCGATACCCAACCCTCCAGTTCCAAAAGTCTGCCCTAAGCTGCATAACACCGTCAGGAGACAGGATAAATAAAATGATAAATAAGGAGGACATGAGACTGGCCAGAGTCACACGGCCTTGGTCTCAGCAACCCTGGAATCGAGGGTGAGTTACCTATGCTGTCTCATCACCATCCATATAATCATGACCATCATCATCACCATCATCATTATCATCATCATCAACATCATCATCATCATCATCATTAGTTCAATCACAAGCTTCGTTATCATCACTTCGTCATCGTCGTCTTCGAAGCTGTCGTCTTCATCGTCATCTTCGCTGCCATCGTCATCCTAACCAATATTAAAATAAGCATTACAATCGTTATCGTCGTTGTCCTCCTTCTCATCATCGGCGTAATAATAATAATAATAATAATAATAATAATAATAATAATAATAATAATAATAATAATAACAATAATAATAATAACCTTATTCCTCAACACTATATGGAAGGTGGGCGCTGGGGAAGATCCAGAAGCATCAAAAAACACCAAGAAATGAGGAGAAACGATCCATTGAGCTCTTAGTGATATGGTCCCTACATTTACCGTACAGCACAGCCTTCACACACACACACACACACACACACACACACACACACACACACACACACACACATATTGATAACTGTAACTTAATAACACCTATTCACAAACCATACTAACACCCACACAACTGTCATTCAGTAACTTATTCACTTAGCACTCTTAACACCCGCACAGTTATTTATTACTAATTCATGTTATTCACAAGAGTCCAACACCCACACAACTACTATTCAGTGATTCACATTATGCACAAAACGCTGACACCCTCACAATGCACCAATCCCGTATGAGACAGCCCTAGTGTGTATTCTATATGGATGGTGGGTGATAGCGTCGAAGTGGTGACATGCGGAGGTGTATGGTTCGTAGGAGGAGTGCTGGGCCTCAGGGAACGCGTTGTTAAACCTACTATATGCCTAGAGTCAGACACATAAAACAAATACTGTTCGTTGATAGATATTAATCACAAAACACTGACACCCACACAAGCTCACGTATGTTCGACATCTCTACACTTGAAGGAAACTTTGATTTTTTTTTTTCACCTCTCATTTATCAGGAATCTGTGAAGCTTTTGCTTGTGTGGTGCGACGGTCCGATATAATGATCCACTTTGATGGTGGTAAATAACGAACCACTGAGCGATGATTTTCGGAACCCAGTGATACGGTTTTCGGAACACAACAAACTTATCGCTGTACTGAGCTGGATTCTTTCGTGAGTTTGCGTCCTTTTTCGTTGCTGTCGTCTGCACCATCAGTGTCATCATCAACACTAACCTACATCACCATTCAGCATCACTACTACCATCACCATCATTGGATATGCGGATCTAACTAAACAGATATTTTATCATCATTATCAACATCGTCATCAATACGTTTAATCATACAATAGTCATCATCAACACTAACCAACATCATTATCACCATCATCATCATCATCATCACCATTAGCTACATTACATGTAGTCTACAACTATAATTCTTTCACGTTAACTTGGAAAAGATTTTCGTCAGTTTTCAGCAAAATTCCTTAGCTGAATAGTAAACCAAAATAGGTTGCCGCTTCCTGTCCTTTCCATACCACTTCATCATGACGAGCACCTAATTGTAGTCTTTTAGCTCAGCTTTCAAGATGAACAGCTGTCAATTTTAGACCTACTGAAAGTGGACGGAGTATAGCATCATATCCTGGTGTTAATCTCTTGTTACTGTGCTGCATTCAAATTAAAGATATGTACGTTTTAGGCCAAGGATTAAAATATTTAAGTTTTATAAACACCAGGACAGGTAGGAGACGATAAATTATGAGGTTGGCACTACTATGTGTGTCCAACTTTCAACCTGAATATCAACTCTCTCTCTCTCTCTCTCTCTCTCTCTCTCTCTCTCTCTCTCTCTCTCTCTCTCTCTCTCTCTCTCTCTCTCTCTCTCTCTCTCTCTCTCTCGTTCCTTGTTTTTTTTTTCTGCCTTTTTAAATCATTAATCTTCTTTAGTTTTCATAGCCTTCTTTCCCCCCTTTCCGCATTTCTTGTTATTTTCCCATTTATGTCTGTCATAAATGTTTTGTACTTTTTCTATTGTTTGTCCTATCTTTTCCCTCTTCTTTTATCTCCTTTAATTTGTGTTCTTTTTCCTTTATTTTTTTTTCTTTTCTCCTTACTGTTTTCTTCTGTCTTCTCTTTATCCCCGTTATTTTTTTTTCATTTCTCTCACGAATTCTATCTCATTATCTTTCTTAATTCCCCTCTTCTATTTCTTTCACGTTTAATTCTCTCTTTTCCCATTATTTCTATGACTCTTTCTTTCCCTTGCTTTCTCCATTATATTGCATCACAAGGTACACGAGAAGTAGGTGAGTTCAAGTAAGGATATTTTCATCATTATTAACTTACATCAGCATCACTACCACCACCACCATCCTCATCACTGTTAGTCATCATCATCATCATCATCATCATCATCATCATTATTCATCCTATTATCATTATTATCAAAACTAACCTCCATCATCATCACTTCACTATAACCATCACCATCATTTTGTACATAATCAGTGTAATCAAGATATATAACGATTCACTTATGGATATTATCATCAAAACTATCCTACATCATCACCACCACCACCACCATCACCATTAGCTACATCAGAGCCAGGTCTCCACCACAGTTTGTTCATCTAAACTTGGCAAAGATTTCCGTCGTTTCTCAGCAAATTTTCCCTAGTTGAATGGAAGATCAAGGGAATGCAACGACTCTACATCCTGTCCATAAAACTTCTTCGTGACCAGCACCATATTCTACAGTCTTTTGTTACAGTTCAGTATTTAAGATGGGAAGATGGCAATTTTAGGTCAAGTTAAAGTGGACAGAGTATTAAAGCATTATAAGCAATAAGACAGGTAGGAGGCGATATGGAGAAAGGTAGAGCGGCCTGGCACTATTATACCTGTCTATCATTTGTCCCTAACCCCTCTGCCGATTTTCTTTTTTTCTCTCTTTTTGTTTTTCCTCAACTTTTTTCTTTCTCTGTCTCATTATTTTTTCTTTATTAAGTTTCTCATTTCTGTTCTGACTTCTTATTCTTATAACTTTACTTACTTACCTTGACTTAGTTATTTCCTTCTTACTCCCTTTCTTTCTTTCGCCATTCGATTTCACACTTTTCTTTTTCTTTCTTTTATATCTCATTTGCTTTTCACTCTCTTTTTCTCCTCTATTATACAGCAACACAAGCTACAAGAAGTAGTACGCCTGATGAAGTAAGGTGGAGCGGCCTGGGACTCTACAACAGGTGTACTCAGTTAACACCATTACTATTTATGCATCACTTTATTTCTTTCCTCCTTTCTTCCTTTCCTTCTCCAATATTTCAGTTTTTCATTCTCGTCGTCCTCTCTTCCTCCCTTCTTAGTATTTTTATTTGTTTCTCCTTTCATTTTTTCCTTTTTCTTTCTTCTTTCTCTCTTCTTTTTCACTCACTTTATCATGCTTTATCTATTTCGCTTCTATTTTCTTATTCTTACTGTTTCATTAATCCTTTCTAATGCCTTCCTTCAGTACATTACAGCAATAAAATCACAAGAGAATCAGCAGGCAAAGTGAAGTAAGGTGTAGCGGCCTGAGATCCTAACAAAGGTGTCTCGAGTTGCACCCTCATGCTCCCCAGCCGCGTTTTGCTCATTTTTATCCTTTTCTTTTCTTTCTCTGTCCGTTGCACTTTATTCTCCCACTCTTTCTTTTTCTGCTTTCTTTCCTTCTCATTTGTTTCTTATTTTTTTTATTTCTCTCTTTATATCTTCTCTTCATTTTTTTATTTCAGCTTTACATCTCCTTTTGGCTGATAGATTATTTATCAACACTCCTATTCATCATCTTCTCTATATAGGTATTTTTTTCTTCCTATGTCTTCCGCAATATTTTTCGTTTTCTCCCCTTCTTCCTTTTTCATTCTTTCTCCATTATATTAGAGCATCACCAGTCACAAAAAGGTAGGTGGTGATGATGTTGAGATGTTTATTCCATATCAACATCATCACTACTGCCACCCTCAATATCATTATCAATATCAACGACATCATGATCATCACGTCATTATTCTTCAATTTAATATTATGCTCGTCACTTATATCACCCACACCATCAACATATCCACAATCATCAACATCATCAAATCCATATTCATCATCATCATCATGACCATCATAATATCCATCATCAATACCATCGTCAACATTATTATCACCACCATCAGCCACATAGACCAATGTAACTACTATATTTCATCACAAGCGACAAGAGAGGTATACTCTGTCCAAGTTGGTTTGAAGGTAAATGCACCACCTCTGGGATTTGACGTCAAAATCGCTCCACCTACCGTCCACTATGATTGGCTGGTGGGATGAAAGGTACTAGATGAAGTTAAGTGTAGCAGCCTGGGACTCAACTACAGGTGTACCAAGTTAACATCATTACCATTTATGATTTATTTGATTTATCTCTCATTCCTTCTTCAATTAATGTTTTGCTTCATTCTTGTTCTCTTTTAACTTCCTTCCTACTCAGTTCCCTTCTTTCTATCCCCCTTTCTTCCTTTCCTTTTTTCCCTCAGTTTTTATCTTTCTTCTTTTATACCTTTTCCTTTCCTTTTCCTTTCCCATTTTTCCAGCTTCCTTCATATTCTCTCTTTTTACCGTAATGCACCTCTCTCGTTCTTTTTCCAACCATTTCTTTCTCTCCTCATTCTTTCTTCACTATATCACAACGGTACAGCAACAACACAAGTGAGAGCCACGGTGAAGTAAGGTGCAGCCGCCTCAGACTCATAATAAGTGTCCGCAGGTCCAACCTTCTCCCATAATGGCTCTTTTTTTCTCTCTGTTGCCTTCTTATATCTTTTTTCTTTCCTCTTCGTTTTCGCTGATGCTCCTTATATTGATGGCCTCTTTCATTAATTATTTCTCCTGTTTTCTTTCTTCTTTTTTGTTTTCTAATTTTCGTTCCTTTTTAAATTTCTTTTATCACTTCTTTCTTTTACTTTGTCCTCTCCATCTCACATTCCTTGTCCTTTTCCTTACAAACTCAATTTACTCTTCCACCGTATTTCGTCACTTTCCATTATTTCTTTCATTCTTTTAGTTCTTATATTTTTCTTACTTCTTCCTCCTTTTCTTTATATTATAACATTACAAGCTACAATAACGATAGGAGGCGAGATGGAGTAAGGTTATCATCACCAACACTAACCTACCTGAAACCACCATCATCATCACTCCCAGTGCAATCGCCACGACCTTCATCATCATCAACATCATCATCATCATCATCATCGATACTGTTAACATTCAATAATCTAATCATCATCATCATCAGTATCACCTTCTGCACAATTAGTTACATTAGATCAGTCACAACTATATTACAGCAGCTCAAGTTTCGATTGAGTCAGGAGTAGAGATGAAATAAGGTGTAGCGGCCTGGGACTCTACTACACCTGTACCTAATTAACACCTTCACCCTGTATTGCACCATACTTCTTCACTATGTTTATCTTTTCTGGCTTTTTCTTTTTTCGCTCGCTTTTCTTTTTACCTACTGTATATCCTTTCCTCTGTCTTTTCTTTCTCCTATCTTTCTCCATTTCCTTGGTCTTTCTTTCTGTCTTACTCATTTTATCGTCATTAGTATGCACTCCAGCCAACAGCCACTGTACTTGCTTGACATTGGTAAATTTACGTTGGTTCTCAAGATGCCATGACTTACTCTGAACTGAATACAGTCGTTTGGCGACAGCTGGATTACAATACTAGATCTGTGAAGAAAGGGAAATAAAGAGAATATAATACAGACTGATGAGAGAATTATGGAAAGAGTGAGCGTGATGAAAGTATCACGCTGAGTAGGCTAAAAATTTGTAGGTTGGAGAGTGTATGATAAAAATATGAAAAAATACCATAAACAATGATAGGGGAAGGTATAGGCAAGGGAGACTGTTATAAAGATTACAATGAGAAGGACGATAAAAAAAAATTAATAGAGAGTATGATAAAGAAAGTATAAGAGAGAAATTATAATAAACAAAGAGGATGATAAGAGAAGGCACAATAAGAGACAGGATGGAAGAGTGGTAAGCAGGAAGCGAGGAAGACCGAGATTGATCCACTCCCAGCTCCACATTGGCTGGCCGAGGTTCAAGCTACTTTCCAAACTTGCCTACTTTTTACATATCTTAATTTTTCACTTTGTCTGTCTCTATCTGTATACCTGTCTATCTATCTGTCTCTCTATCTATCTTTCTCTCTAGGTATCTATCTCTCTATCTATCTGTCTGTCTGTCTGTCTGATCAGTCTACCTGTTCATATGCATGTATTTGTCAATCTATTGCTCAACGCTAGGTGGCCGAGGTTCAGTCTACCATCATATACCTACCCCTGTTTCTATTTCTCATCTGTATTGATCAGCCACTCAGTCAGTTAGTCTATCTATCTGTCTATCTGATTATCTATGTATCTATCTACCTATCTATTGTGTATGTATCTGTCTATCTGATTATCTATATATCTGTCTACTTATCTATCTTGTATCTATCTGTCCATCTGTATTTGTCCATTAATTCGTCCACCTATCTGTAAGTCTATCTAACCGTTCGTTCCTCTCTCTATCTATAACCATCTCTTCGTCTATCTGTCTACCTACCTATTTATCTTTCTATGTATTTATATCTATCTACCTGTCTATATTTACCTACCTGTCTATCTATCTTTATATTTATCCATATGCATCCGTCTCTATCTATCTATACCTCGACCTATCAGTCTATCAATATATGTATATTCTCAACCTACATTCTCTCTCTCTCTCTCTCTCTCTCTCTCTCTTCCACCTTCCAATTCACTGTCAGGCCTTGCGTGGGAGGATGTATGTATGTGTGTATGTACGTATTCCACCTTCCAGTTCTCTGGTGCTCAGGGCTGCTGTATGTATGTATGTATGTATGTATGTATGTTTGTATGTATGTATGTATGTATGTATGTATGTCATCCACCTTCCAGTTCTCTGGTGTTCATAGTCCTGCCTTGCATGGGCTGCTGTATATATGTATGTATGTATATATGCAAGTATGTATGTATGTATGTATGTATGTATGTATGTGTGTATGTATGTATGTATGTGTGTATGTATGTATGTATGGCATCCACCTTCCAGTTCTCTGGTGTTCACTGTCAGGCCTTGCGTGGGATGCTGTATGTATGTATGTATGTATGTATGTATGTGTGTATGTATGTATGTATGTGTGTATGTATGTATGTATGTCATCCACCTTCCAGTTCTAAGGTGCTCACAGTCCTGCCTTGTATGGGCTGCTGTATTTTTCGGTGTCATTCTTGCTGCCTCCAGACGATTTCATTAAACTTGTGGCAGACTCTTGTAGTGAAGGGTTTAATGAAGGCTTTATCTGACCCTCTGCTTCCAAAAGTTGCTCCTAAACTGAGGAAAATCGTCTGAAAGAGACAAGAATAAAATATAAAATACGTCATCGGAGTGAAGGGTTAATTGCACCTCAAACTGACATCTCTCCATCTTGAACCCTGACCTGTACCAAGACATTTACACAACAACACCACGGTAGTCACGAAGAAGTGCTGGGGAAAGGATGTAGAGTAGTAGTATTGTGTTATTCTGCCACTGAACTGTAAAACGAGATTAACAGTATAATATGATGCTAGTCACGAAGAAGTGCTATGGAAAAGATGTACAGCAAAAGTATTGTGTTATTCTGCCACTGAGCTGTAGCAAGAGAACTTAAGAACATAGCGCTAGTCACGAAAATGTGCTATGGACAAAATGTAGAGTTGTAGTATTGTCACTTTTGGCCACGTAGAATATGATGCTAGTAACGAAGAAGTGCAATATAAAGGAAGTAAAGCAGTAGCATTGTGTTATCCTACCAATGACCTGAAATAAACACTAGAATATGATGCTTGTCACAAAGAAGTGTTATGACAAGGGTGTGCAGCCGTAGGACTGTCTTATATTGCCACTGAACTGTGAGAAAGTAAGGTGGAATAGTGACTAATAGGTGATATAACCATAGCCAATTTACTGCTGATGCTTCTCTCTCTCTCTCTCTCTCTCTCTCTCTCTCTCTCTCACTGACTCTTCCTACTTTCCCGTTCCTGTCTTTGGAGCTTCATGGTAATGTTTTGATAGGAAAGAAGCAAAGGGTGATGATGATGATGATGATGATGATGATGATGATGATGATGATGGTGACGATGATGATGATGGTGACGATAATGATGATGATGGCGATGAAGATGATATGATGATGATGTGTGATCAATTGTCACTGACGACTCTGATAAAATACCTATTAATAGTTTTTGTGTGTTCATAGCTTTACGGATGCAGCCATCCTCCCCCCCCCTCTCTCTCTCTCTCTCTCTGAATACACAGGTCAAAACAAAAACTACATTCGATCCAAAACTAGATCAACCCCTTCAATACGATGACGTACTTTATATATTCTTGTTACCACCAGACGATTTTATTCAGCTAAGAGCCCCCTAGCAGAGCAGGGGTTAATGTAGGCGATACCCAACCCCTCCAGTTCCAAAAGTCTGCCCTAAGCTGCATAACACCGTCAGGAGACAGGATAAATAAAATGATAAATAAGGAGGACATGAGACTGGCCAGAGTCACACGGCCTTGGTCTAGGCAACCCTGGCATCGAGGGTGAGTTTCCTTTGTTATCTGTTTTTTTTTTTCTCTCTCTCTCTCCTTACCATCATCATCACCATCAGTATCATCATCAACATCATCATCATCATCATCATAATCATCATGATTAGTACAAGCACAAACTTAATCGTCATTATCACTTCGTAATCATCTTCTTCGAAGTTGTTGTCATTATCGTCCTGTCGTTGCCATCTTCATCCTAAACAAAATTATAAGAAGCTTTACAATCGACATCGTCGCACTCCTTCTTCTGATCATCGGCGTAATAATAATAATAATAATAATAATAATAATAATAATAATAATAATAATAATAATCCCCCAACAATATAAGGGAGGTGGGCGCGGGGGAAGATACAAAAACATAAAAATATACGATAAAATCAGAAGAAGCGATCCATAGAGCACTTAGTGATATAGTCCTTACATTTATTGTACATCCCCGCCTTCACACACACACACACACACACACACACACACACACACACACACACACACACACACACTGATATCTATTATTCAATAACTCCTATTCACAAATCATACTAACACCCACACAACTGTTATTCAGTAACTTATTCACTTAGCACTCTTAACACCTACACAGTTATTAATTACTGATTCATGTTATTCACAAGAATCCAACACCCACACAACTACTTTCAGTGATTCACATTATTCACAAAACGCTGATACCCACACAATGCACCAGTCCTGTATGAGATAGCCCTAGCCTGTACTCAGTATGGTCGGTGGGTGTTAGCCCCGAAGTGGTGACAAGTGGAGGTGTATGATTCATAGGAGGATTGCTGGGCCCCAAGGAATGCATTATTAAGCCTACTGTATGCCTAGAGTCAGACACATAATAAGATATTCTTCGTTGATAGACATTATTCACAGAACACTGACACCCACACAAGCTCACGTACAGTATGTTCGACATCTCTACACTTGAAGGAAACTTTGATTTTTTTTTTTTTTCACCTCTCATTTATCAGGAATCTGTTAAGCTTTTGTTTGTGTGGTGCGGCGGTCCGATATAATGATCCACTTTGATGCTTGTAAGTAACGAACCACTGAGCGATGATTTTCGGAACCCAGTGATACGGTCTTCGGAACACAACAAACTTATCGCAGTACTGAGCTGGATTCCTTCATGAGATTGCGTCCTTTTTCGTTGCTGTCGTCTGCACCATCAGTGTCATCATCAACACTAACCCACATCACCATTCAGCATCACAACCACCATCACCATCACTGGATATGAGGATCTAACTAAATAGATATTTTGTCATCATTATCACAATCATCATCAATACGTTCATTCATACAATGGTCATCGTCAACAGTATCCATCATGATCATCATCATCATCATCACAATCACCATTAGCTACATTACATGTTGCCCACAACTGTAGTTCGTTCACCTTAACTTGGCAAAGATTTTCGTCAGTTTTAAGCAAAAATTCCTTTGCTAAATAGTAAACCAAAATAGGTTACCGCTTCCTGTCCTTTCCATACCACTTCTTTATGACGAGCACCTTATTGTAGTCTTTTAACTCAACTCTCAAGGTGAACAGATTGCAAATTTAAAACCACTGAAACTGGTCGGAGTATAGCACCATATCCTGTTGCGAATCTGTTGTTACAGTGCTGTTTTCAAATTAAAGATATGTAAGTTTTAGGCCAAGGATTAAGAGAGTTAAGTTTTATAAACACCAGGACATGTAGGAGGAGATATGAAGGTTGGTCGAGCGGCCTGGCAATGCTGTGTTTGTTTAAAGATCGACCTGAATATCAACCCTCACCTTTTTCTTCTCTCTCTCTCTCCCTTTTTCTTGTTCCCCCTTTCCTTGGTTTCTTTGTTTTTTCTGTCTTTTAAAGTCCTCATTCTTCTTTAGTTTTTTTTTTCTTTTCCCTCTTTCCTGATTTCTTGTTATTTTTCCTTTATGTCTATCATCCATATTTTGTACTTTTTCTATTGTTTATCCTATTTTTTCCTTTTTTTCTTTCCTTTACTTTGTGGCACAAAAGAACAAAGCATATAATGAATGGATGAAAAATAGGGGCGTGGAAGAGGTTGAGAGACGGGAGAGAGAGTTATATGTAGAAAGGAAGAGAGAGGTGAAAAGATTAGTAAGAGAGAGTAAGAAGAGAGTGGATGAGGAATTTGGAAGGAATTTGAGTTAAAGTGGAGGGAATGTAAGATAATGTTCTGGAAAGAGGTACAGAGAGTCAGACACGGTGGCAATGAAGTTAGTAGGGGAGTGAAAGATAAAAATGGTAGATTACTAGTTGAGAAGGGAGAAAAAGTGAGCAGATGGAGAGAACGTTTTAAGGATTTGTTGATCATAGAGAATAAAAGTAATGCGAGTATAAGTAGCTGGGGAATGGCTGGGAGAAGGAGAGAGGTGAGAAGAGTGGAAGAAATCAGTAGGATGGAAGTTGTGGAAGCACTGAAGAAAGTCAAAATAGGGAAAGCCCCAGGAATTGATGGAGTGTGTAGTGAAATGGTGAAGCATGGGGGAGAGATAATAGCAGAATGGATGTGGAAGATGTGCAGATTGGCCTGGGAGGAAGGTAAAGTCCCGGATGATTGGAAGACAGGTATAATTATTCCCTTGTGCAAAGGGAAAGGGGGAAAAGAAGTGTGTGGTAATACTAGGGGCATTTGTCTTCTAAGTGTAATAGGAAAAGTATACGGTAGGATACTTAATGACAGGGTTAGGGTAATAACAGAGGAATTAGTTGGAGAAGAACAAGGAGACTTTAGGAAGGGAAGAGGTTGTGTAGATCAGATATTCATTCTTAGATCTTTAGTGGAAAAGTGTATAGAGAAGGGAAAGAAGTTGTATACGGCCTTCATGGATTTGGAGAAAGCATATGACAGGGTGGTTAGACAAGGATTGTGGAAAGTATTAAGAATATATGGAGTAGATGGGAAGTTGCTGAATGCTGTGAAGAGTATGGATGAGGGCGCTAAGGCAGCAGTGCATGTGGAAAGTGAACTGAGTGAGTTTTTCTAATTGAAGGTTGGGTTGAAACAGGGATGTGTCATGTCTCCATGGTTGTTCAATCTGTATATGGATGGGATTATAAAAGAGATACAAGTTAGGGCAGTGGATGTTGAAGTGTCCCTAATGAGAGAGGGCAGTGTTTGGAAACTCCCTGTACTGTTGTTTGTAGATGATACTGTGTTGTTAGGTGAAGACGAAGGGGAGCTGCAAGGCTTGGTGGATGAGTTTGGGAGAGTGTGTATGAAACGGAATCAAAAGGTGAATGTAGGGAAGAGTAAAGTTATGGTCTTCGAGAGATGTGAATGTACACTGAGGTTGGATGAGGAGGAAATGGAAAATGTGAGTACGTTTAGGTACTTGGGTAGTATGATGAGTAATGATGGAAGATTGGAGGGTGAAGTGCTTGAAGGGGTACAACAAGGAAGAAAGGTTGCTGGTTCCTTGAAGGCAATGATAAGAAACAGGGAAGTGAGCATGAAAGTGAAAAAGATATTACATGACAGTATTGTGATACCAACTCTGACGTATGGAAGTGAAACTTGGACGTTGTTGGAGGGACACAAGTCAAGAGTGAGAGCAGTGGAAATGAGTTATTCGAGAGGAGCCTGTGGAGTCACATGGAGAGACAGATTGACAAATGAGGATGTGAAGGAACGTTGTGGTGTGGATGTGGATGTGATAGGAAGAATTAGGAGAAACACAGTGAGGTGGTTTGGCCATGAGGAGAGGATGGAGAGTGAGAGACTGACGAGGAGAGTGTACGTGAGTGAGGTAGAGGGGGAGAGAGGGAGGGGAAGGCCAAGGATGAGATGGAGGGATGGAATGGAGAGGTCAATGAGAGAGGGGTGTGTGAATTGGGAACAGGGCAGTGAAATGGCGGGGAACAGGGTGACGTGGAGGCGATGTGTTTGTGGCCACCCCGTATAAGGGATTAAGGCGTCTGGCAATAGATAGATAGATAGACATTGTATTCTTTTCTCTACATTTTTTATTCGTCCTACTTCTATCCCCGCTGTACTGGAGCATCATAAACTATGAAAGAGTTAGGAAACGAAATGAAGCAAGGTGAAGCGGCCTGAGACTTGGGACTCTACTCCAGGTGTACCAAGTTAAAACTTTTGTCATTTAAATATAATTTTCTTTCTTTCCCTCGTTCATTCTTACCTCCTTTAAATTTTCTTTTTCTTCGTTCGTGCCCTTTTCTCAAGTTTCCCTCTTTCTTACCCTTCTTTCCTCTTTTTTCTGCATTTATGCTCTTTCTTTTCTTTTTGTCCTTTCTTTTCCAGTTGAATTCACTGTATTTTCTTGCTTACTCTCAAACTCTTTTCATATTTTCTTTCTTCTTCCTTGTTCCTCACTCCTTTCAATCTTCACTCTATTCCAGGAATAATACAACCCTTAGTAGAAGCCAAGGTGAAGTAGGATGGAGCGACCTGAGACTCTAGCAAAGGTGTTTCGAGTTCCATCCTCCTCTTGAATATGGTTTCTTTTTATTTTCATTTCCCATTTCCTTTGTCTTTCCCTTTTTTCCTTACTTTTTTTTTTTCATTTCCTCGACTTCGTCTCATGTTTTCACTTCCTTCGTCAATCTTCTTTTTTTTCGGTTTGTGTTTACCTCCGCCAAGGAGGTTATGTTTCCACCCCTGTCCGTTTTTATATTTGTTGGTTTGTTGGTTTGTGAGCAACATTACACAAAAACTGCTGGACGGATTTCCAAGAAACTTGGTAGAAGAATAGGCCTTGGCCCAGAATAGACTCCACTGACCTTTGGTCCGGATAAAGGTGCGGATAAAAATCAGGCATATTTAGGAAGTTGGTGTCAACGAATGTGTACAGTTTGGCGTGGATCCACATAAAATTCCGTATCCAGAGGATTTAAATGTACTTTTATAGGGGGGTAGTCATTTTCCAGCTGCCGTACAGTAACTAATAGGACTTGATTAGATTAAAAGGAACTGCATGTTGGCCTTGGCGGAGGTATGCGCTCTACTGAATGCCATGCTAGTTTACTTATACTAATAGGTCTTGATTAGATTAAAAGGAACTGCATGTTGGCCTTGGCGGAGGTATGCGCTCTACTGAATGCCATTCTAGTTTACTTCTGTTTTTCATGTATTCTATTCCTTTTCCTATTTTATCTTTGTATCATCATTCCATTTTATATATCTCTTGTATGTGTCCCATTCTTTCTCATTTCGTATTAGCTTCTAATTTTGGATGCTGGTTGTATTGATTTCTTTTTCTATTATTTTTATTTCTTATTTTCTGTTTTGTTCCTTTTCTTTCTTATCCTTGCTATTTTCTTTCTTATTATAATACAACATCACAATCTACAAGAGATATAGGAAGTGAGATGAGGTAACGTCATCATCATCAGTAATAAACTACTGTTTATCATCACTGTCAATACCGCCAACAACAATACAACAACCTCCACTTCCACCGCCGCAAAAATAATCATCATTAAAGTACTTATATGATTAGCATTACCATAAATGCAATTACACTAATTTGCCTTCACCGATACTAACACCCCCACCATAACCATTGCCACAAATCTACTTTTCTTTCCTTTTCTGTTTTCTTTGTTTCTCTGTTTCTTACCTTCATTCTTTCTCATTGGCTTCTTTTTTTTATTTTCTCTTTTTATCTTCTTTTCATTTTTTTTCTTATTTCCCCGTTACATCTCCTGTTACCTGACAGATTCATCATTAACACTCCTATTCTTCCATCTCTCTCCATAAGCATTTCTTCCCTTCTGTGTGTTCCGTAATATCGCTCATTTTCTTCCCTTCTTCCTCTTTTTCTCCATTATATTACAGCATCACAAGCGACAAAAAGGGTCATGGTGAGATGAAGTAAAGTTATCATCTCCAACAGTAGCTTACTGGATATGAACATCATCACTACTACCACCATCACCGTCATTATCAATATCATGGACATCATGATCATCATCATCGGCCTTACTCATCTAATTTACATTATGCTCGTCACTTATGCCACCACAATCATCATGTAGATATTCTTCATCATCATCATCACCATCACAGTATCCATCATCATCACCATCGTCAACATTACCATCACCACCATCAGCCACATAGATCAGTGCCACTACTATATTTCATCATCACAAACAACAAGAGAGGTTGGGGGCGAGATGAGCTTAGGTGCAGCAGCCTGGGACTCAACTACAGGTGTACCAAGTTAACACCATTACCATTTATGATTTATTTGCTTTTTCTCTCTTTCCTTCTCCCTCATTTAATGTGTTACTTCATTCTCATTCTCTTTTAACTTCTTTCTTTCTCAGTTCCCTTGTTTCTCTCCTCCTATCTTGCTTTCCATTTTTCCCTTTATTTTTCTCTTTCTTCAATTCATACCATTTGGTTTTCATTTCCCTTTCCATTTTTCCTGCTTTCTACACCTTCTCCATTTTTACTATAATGCATCTCTCTGTCTCTTTCTTTCTCCAACCATATCTTTCTCTCCTCATTCTTTCTTCACTATATCACAACGGTACAGCAACAACACAAGTAAGAGCCACGGTGAAGTAAGGTGCAGCCGCCTCAACTCTAATAAGTGTCTGCAGTTCCAACCTTCTCCCATAATGCCTCTTTTTTTTCTCTCTCTCTTTGTCATCTAACATCTTTTTTCTTTCTTTTTCATTTTCGCTGATGCTCCTTATATTGATGGCCTCTTTCCTTATGTATTTCTCCTGTTTTCTTTCTTCTTTTTTAACTAATTTTCGTTTCTTTTCATATTTCTGTTATCAGTTTTTTTTTTTTTTTCGTTAACTTTGTTTTTTTCTATCTTCCATTCCTTGCCCTTTTCCTTACAAACTCACTTTACTCTTCCCCCGTATTCTGTCATTTACCATAATTTCTTTCTCTTTTTTTTTTAGTTCTTATATTTTTCTTTGTTTCTTCCTCCTTTTCTTCGCCTGTATATTGCAGCATCACAAGCTACAACAGCGGTAGGAGGCGAGATGGAGTAAGGTTATCATCACCAACACTAACCTACCTGAAATCACCATCATCATCACTTCCAGTGCAATCATCATCATCATCATCATCATCATCATCATCATCATCACCGATACAGTTAACATTCTAAAATTTAATCATCATAGTCATCATAGATACAGTTAACATTCTTAAATCTAATCATCATCATCATCAGTATTATCATCATCATCATCATCGACACTATCTATCTATCTATATACCTAGGCTGCTTCCCCCAAGGAAAGGGAGGTAGCCGAGACAGGATGACTCACTCTCCATTTACTCATCCATTCAAACACATTCATTCGCATCTTAGCCCCAAAGGGGAGAACGGACAGATCCTCACCGCACCACACCGCACAAGGGTCAACTGGGCAATGCAATCAGTGACATCCGCAGCAGGGCCCGACAGCAGAACTGGTTTACCCCTGCCACATCATAACAGACCCATCCCCTTACCCGCACCTGACCTGACTAGCTGATCAGACCAAATGCGGGAGAATATCCCCTCAGGGCTGCGTCATCACTTATTCATTCACAATTTCTCTCCATTTATTTCTGTCACGCACAGCCACTCTTCCTTGCTCAACAGACATCCCTCTCGCATCCAGCGCTCTCTTCACACTGTCCATCCATCCTATTCGTGGTCTTCCTCTCAGCCTTACACCTCTCACATCAGATCTAGTTATCTTTTTCACCAATCGCTCATTATCCATTCTCTCCATATGCCCAAACCATTGCAACACCCTCTGCTCAACTCTGCCAGCCATCTCCCGAACAACTCCAGTTCTCCTTCGCACTTCATCATTTCGCACCCGATCCATACGCGTCACTCCACACATACTCCTCAGACATCTCATCTCCATTACATTCAAACTTTTCCTCTCTGCTACACCCATATTCCATGTTTCAGCCCCATATAATGCAGTCGGTACCACAACACCCTCATACAGCCTTCTCTTTACATCCATTCTAAGCGAACGACATTTAAACACTTTTTTCATTCCTCCCAGCACCTTTCCTACTTCATTTATTCTAAACTTCACTTCTGCATCTATTCTTCCATCCACAGCAACATGTGACCCTAGATATTTAAAACAATCTACCTCCTCAAGCAACTCACCATTCAAAACTATATTCATCCCCCTACCATCTATCAACCTCGTACACTTCATCACTTTACTCTTATTCTCATTTACTTTCAATTTCCTCCTTTCACACACCCTTCCAAACTCCTCTACCAACTGTCTCAATCTCTCCTCTGAATCAGTCACCAGTGCAGTATCATCTGCAAACAGCAGCTGCTTCAGATTCCACTCTCCTCCATCAACATTTACCAGACTCAGACCACCTAAAACTCTTGCATTCACCTCCCTTACAACACCATCCATGTAAATATTAAACAACCAAGGCGACATCACACATCCCTGTCGCAGCCCCACTCTCACGGGAAACCAATCACTCACAGCATTTCCCACTCTTACACACGCTCTACTATTTACATAAAAACTTTTCACCCCTTTTAGTAACCTACCATCAAGTCCATACAATCTTAAAACAGTCCACAAAGCCTCCCTATCAATTCTATCATACGCTTTCTCTAAATCCATAAATGCCCAAAACACATCCTTGCCTTTCGCTAAATACTTTTCACACACTTGTCTCACAGCAAACACCTGATCAACACATCCCCTCCCTCTCCTAAAGCCACACTGCTCATCACTAATCACTCCCTCTGTACCCTCTCTAACTCTCATAATTAACACTCTACCATACACCTTACCTACAACACTCAACAGACTTATACCCCTAAAGCTAGTACATTCATACTTATCACCCTTGCCTTTATACAACGGGACCACACAAGCACTTGCCCAGTCAATTGGCACCATACCTTTCTCAAAGCACACATTCAACAATCTTACTAACCAGTCAACAATAGTCACTCCACCACCCTTCAGGCATTCCACAGCACACCCATCCATACCTGCAGCTTTCCCTGTTTTCATCTCCTTTACTGCCTTCTCCACTTCCTCCTTCGTGATCAAGGAATCATTCAACTCTCCCAACACATTTATACCTTGCACCCTTCCATCCGCCACAATCTCAGCCACCCTTTCCTCCTCTACATTTAACAATCTTTCAAAATACTCTGCCCATCTCTTCCTTACTGCATCCATCTCAATTAACATCCTTCCATCCTCTGATTTTACTCGTTCTTCCTTCCCAGACTCTCCCTTTCGCACCCTTTTCACCTCCTTCCAAAACATTTTCTTATTCTGCTGAAAATTCTCTGTCAGCCGCCTACCCCACCTCTCATCTGCTGCCACTTTAGCATCACGCACAGCCCTTCTCGCTCTATTCCTCTTCTCCTTATACCTTTCATATGACATCTCATCCTTCCTCTGCAGCCACACTTCATATGCACGTCTCTTCTCAGCCACAGCCATACTTACTTCCTCGCACCACCATTCACTTCCTTTTCTTACACCACCACCCACACGTCTCACACCACACACCTCTTCTGCATGCCCCACCACAGCACTCTTAAACAACTGCCATTCCTCCACGCTGCCATTTTCCCGATCTTTCACTGCGTTCCACTCATCTTTCAATTTCTCCTGATACTCTATCTTTTTCTCTCTTTTATCCAACTCACTCACTTTCAAAACCTCCCTGCCACACCTAACCCTCCTAGCTCTCATCCATCTCTTTCCTACTTTTAACTTTCCCTCCACCAGGTAGTGGTCAGACATACCTCCACCCTCCCCTCTCAGAACTCTCACATCCAACAATCTTCCTATTACATTCCTAGACACAACCACATAGTCCATCAAGGCTCTATCAACAACCCTTCCACCCTCCTGTCTCACCCATGTATACTTATAAATATCTTTCTTCTCAAACAGCGTATTCCCAATCACCATCTCTCGCTCAACACACATCGCTATCATTCGTTCCACATTTTCATTTCTTCCAGGCACACCATGCATACCAACTACACCTTCAACTGCTACATTTCCCACTCTAGCATTCAGATCTCCCATCATTACCACATTCACATTCGCTTCAAAACTCTGCAGACACTCATCAACATCATTCCAGAAAGACTCCCTCTCTTGTTCATCCCTTTCACTACCAGGCCCATATGCACTCACAAACACCCACAACTCACGTTCAAATTTCGCTTTCACCCACATCAGTCTCGATGACACCTCCTTCCATTCAATCACACATTGCTGAACTTCCGGACTCACTAACAAGGCACAGTTAACATTATTCTTAAATCTAAACAACATCATCATCATCATCACTAGTATCGCCTTCAGCACAATTAGGTACATTAGATCAATCACAACTATATTACAGCAGCTCAAGCTACGATAGAGTCAGGAGGCGAGATGAAATAAGGTGTAGCGGCCTGGGACTCTACTACACCTGTACCTAATTAACACATTCACCCTGTATTGTACCATACTCCTTTACTGGGTTTCTCTCTCGCTTCTGGATTTTTTTAAACCTCTCTCGCCTTTTCTTTCTACCTTTATCCTTTCCTCTCTCCTTTCATTTTCCTATCGTTCTCCTTTTCATTCGTCTCTCTTTGTCTTTCTCATCTTCGTGTCATTAGTATGCACTCCAATCAACAGCCACTGTATTTGCTTGACTTTGGTAAATTTACGTTGATCCTCAGGATGCCATGACTTACTCTGAACTGAATACAACCGTTTGGCGGCAGCTGGAATACAATATTAGATCTGTGAAGAAAGGGAAATACACAGAATATAAGAGAGAGAGAGAGAGAGAGAGAGAGAGAGAGACAGACAGACAGAGACAGAGAGAGAGAGAGAGAGAGAGAGAGAGAGAGAGAGAGAGAGAGATGAATTTACTACATTGTAAATTAAAGAAAGTGTGCTGAAAATTGCTAAGTTGGAGCGAGTATGATAAAAATATGAAAAAAAATGTCATAAAGAATGATAAGGGAAGATATAGGAAAGAGAGACTTTGATAAAGACTACAGTGTAAAGTAAAATAACTATTAATAGAGAGTATGATGAAAGTATAAGAGAGATATTATAATAAACAAAGAGGACGTTGAGAGAACGCACAATAAGAGACAGGATGGAAGAGTGGTAAGCAGGAGGCGAGGAAGACCGAGATAGATCCACTCCTAGCTCCACACTGGCTGGCTGGTGTTCAAGGTACTTTGTACACTTGCCTACTTTTTACATATTTTAATTTTTCTCTATATATGTCTTTCTATCTACCTACCTACCTCTATATATTTGTCTATCTATCTATCTATCTATCACTCTGTCTATCTGTCTATCTCATCAGTTTTTCTACCTATTTATATGTATGTATCTGTCAATCCATTGTCCAACGCTAGGTGGCCGAGGTTCACTCTACCATCATATAACTACCTCCGTTTCCATATCTCACCTGTATTTATCAGTTACTCAGTTAAACTGTCTATCTATCTGTCTTTCTAACTATATATGTATCTGTTTACCTATCTGCCTATCTATCTTCTATGTATCTATCCTCCCATCTATATCCATCCATCAGTTCGCCCATTTATCTGTCAGTCTACCTAACCGTTCCTTCCTCTATCTATCTGTCTATAACCATCTCTCCGTCTGTCTGACTAACTACCTGTCTATCTATCTATCTATGTATATTTATTCATCTGTCTATACTGTATTTACCTGCTGTTCTATCTTTATATTTATCCACATACATCCGTCTCTGTCTATCTATACCTCTACTTATCAGTCTCTCTCTCTCTCTCTCTTTTCAACCTTCCAGTTCTATGGTGTTCGCTGTAAGGCCTTCCATGGGATTCTGTATGTATGTATGTATGTATGTATGTATGTATGTATGTATGTATGTCATCCACCTTCCAGTTCTAAGGTGCTCACAGTCCTGCCTTGTATGGGCTGCTGTATTTTTCGGTGTCATTCTTGCTGCCTCCAGACGATTTCATTAAACTTGTGGCAGACTCTTGTAGTGAAGGGTTTAATGAAGGCTTTATTTAACCCTCTGCTTCCAAAAGTTGCTCCTAAACTGAGGAAAATCGTCCGAAGGTTACAAGAATAAAATAAAAAATACGTCATTGGAGTGAAGGGGTTAATTGCACCTCAAACTGACATCTCTGCATCTTGAACCCTGACCTGTACCAAGACATTAACACAACAACACCGCGGTAGTCACGAAGAAGTGCTGTGGAAAGGATGTACAGCCGTAGTATTGTGTTATTCTGCCACTGAACTGTAAAACGAGGTTAACAATAGAATATGATGCTAGTCACGAAGAAGTGCTCTGCAAAGGATGTAGAGCCGTAGTATTGTGTTATTCTGCCACTGAACTGTAAAACAAGATTAACAATAGAATATGTTGGTAGTCACGAAGAAGTGCCGTAGAAATGATGTAGAGCAGTAGTATTGTCTTATTCTGCCACTGACCTGACATTAACACTAGGATATGATGCTTGTCACGAAGAAGTGTTATGACAAGGGTGTACAGCCGTAGTATTGTCTTATTTTGCCATCGAAAATAGCTAAAATCTCGGTCATGTTGAGGTGAAACAATCATAGTCAGTTTACTGCTGATGCCTCTCTCTCTCTCTCTCTCTCTCTCTCTCTCTCTCTCTCTCTCTCTCTCTCTCTCTCTCTCTCTCTCCTGTTCTTGTTCATGGAGCTTCATACTAATATTTCATTAGGAAAGAAGTTTAGAGTGATGATGATGATGATGATGATGATGATGATGATGATGATGACAGTGATGATGATGTGTGATCCATTGTTACTTACGACTTTGATAAAATAAATTTTAAAAGTTATTGTGTTTTCTTATTTCGCTTTACGCATCCAACCTTCCTCCCCGATTTCTCTCTCTCTCTCTCTCTGGATAAACAGATCGAAGCCAAGTCAACAATAAATACAAAACAAATCAACCCCTTCAAAACGGTGACGTATTATATATTTTTCTCCTGGTACCTGAAGAAGATTTGATTCAGGTAAGAGCCCCCTAGCAGAGCAGGGGTTAATGTAGACGATACCCAACCCCTCCAGTTCCAAAAGTCTGCCCTAAGCTACATAACATCGTCAGGAGACAGGATAAATAAAATGATAAATAAGGAGGACATGAGACTGGCCAGAGTCACACGGCCTTGGTCTCAGCAACCCTGGCATCGAGGGTGAGTTACCTATGCTGTCTCATCACCATCCATATCATCATGACCATCATCATGATCATCATCATTATCATCATTAGTTCAATCACAAACTTCGTCATCATCACTTCGTCATTGTCGTCTTCGAAGCTGTCGTCTTCATTGTCATCTTCGCTGCCATCGTCATCCTAACCAATATTAAAATATAATAAAATATAAAATAATTTGGTTTTAAGCCAGGTAACCCCGAAGGGCTAAGGCGTTGCCCCTGGGTAGAGGACTTTTGGACTGAAGCGTGTAGCATTTTATGACCGGATGCCCTTCCTGATGTCTACCAATGACCCTTGGGTGGATTCGATCCTCCGACCCTTCGGTCAGAGCAGAGCGCTCTTAAAAAAGCATTACAATCGTTATTGTCTTTGTCCTCCTTCTCATCATCGGCGTAATAATAATAATAATAATAACAATAATAATAATAATAATAATAATAATAATAATAATAATCTTATTCCTCAACACTATATGGAAGGTGGGCGCTGGGGAAGATCCAGAAGCATCAAAAAACACCAAGAAATCAGGAGAAACGATCCATAGAGCTCTTAGTGATATGGTCCCTACATTTACCATACAGCACAGCTTTCACACACACACACACACACACACACACACGCACACACACACACACACACATTGATATCTGTTACTTAATAACACCTATTCACAAACCATACAAACACCCACACAACTGTCATTCACTAACTTATTCACTTAGCACTCTTAACACCCGCACAGTTATTTATTACTAATTCATGTTATTCACAAGAGTCCAACACCCACACAACTACTATTCAGTGATTCACATTATTCACAAAACGCTGACACCCTCACAATGCACCAATCCCGTATGAGACAGCCCTAGTGTGTATTCTATATGGATGGTGGGTGATAGCGTCGAAGTGGTGACATGCGGAGGTGTATGGTTCGTAGGAGGAGTGCTGGGCCTCAGGGAACGCGTTGTTAAACCTACTATATGCCTAGAGTCAGACACATAAAACAAATACTGTTCGTTGATAGACATTATTCACAAAACACTGACACCCACACAAGCTCACGTATGTTCGACATCTCTACACTTGAAGGAAACTTTTTTTTTTTTTTTCCACCTCTCATTTATCAGGAATCTGTGAAGCTTTTGTTTGTGTGGTGCGGCGGTCCGATATAATGATCCACTTTGATGGTGGTAAATAACGAACCACTGAGCGATGATTTTCGGAACCCAGTGATACGGTCTTCGGAACACAACAAACTTATCGCAGTACTGAGCTGGATTCTTTCATGACTTTGCGTCCTTTTTCGTTGCTGTCGTCTGCACCATCAGTGTCATCATCAACACCAACCTACATCACCATTCAGCATCACTACTACCATCACCATCATTGGATATGCGGATCTAACTAAACAGATATTTTATCATCATTATCAACATCGTCATCAATACGTTTAATCATACAATGGTCATCATCAACACTAACCAACATCATCATCATCATCATCATCATCAACATCACCATTAGCTACATTACATGTAGTCCACAACTATAATTCTTTCACGTTAACTTGGAAAAGATTTTCGTCAGTTTTCAGCAAAATTCCTTAGCTGAATCGTAAACCAAAATAGGTTACCGCTCCCTGTCCCTTCCATACCATTTCATCATGACGAGCACCTAATTGTAGAATCTTTCAGCGCAGCTTTCAAGATGAACGGATGGCAATTTTAGACCTACTGAAAGTGGACGGAGTATGGCACCATATCCTGGAGTTAATCTCTTGTTACAGTGCTGTATTCAAATTTAAGATATGTAAGTTTTACGCCAAGGATTAAGATACCTAAGTTTTATAAACACCAGCACAGGTAAGAGACGAAATGAAGATTGGTCGAGCGGCCTGACACAACTATGTGTATTTAAGTTAGACCTGAATATCAACTCTCTCTCTCTCTCTCTCTCTCTCTCTCTCTCTCTCTCTCGTTCCTTGGTTTCTATTTTTTTTTCTGCCTTTTTAAATCTTTAATCTTCTTTAGTTTTTGTAAATTTCTTTTCCCCCCTTTTCGGCATTTTTTGTTATTTTCTCCATTATGTCTATCATACAAGTTTTGTACTTTTTCCATTGTTTGTCCTATCTTTTCCCTATTCTTTTATCTCCTTTACTTTGTGTTCTTTTTCCTTTACTTTTTTCATTACTCCTACTTCTATCCCCGCTGTATTGGAGCATCATAAACTACGAAAGAGTTAGGAAGCGAAAAGAAGCAAGGTGAAGTGGCCTGAGACTGGGACTCTACTCCAGGTGTACCAAGTTAACACCTTTGTCATTTAAATCTCATTTTCTTTCTTTCCCTTGTTCTTTCTTTCCCCTATTAAATTTTCGTTTTCTTTCTTCCTGCCTTTTTTTTTTTCAAGTTTCCCCCTTTCTTTCCCTTCCTTTCTACATTTTTTGCCCTTTCCTTCTTTTTTCTCCTTTCTTTTCCATTTGAATGCTTTGTATTTTTTTTGCTCACTTTCAAACTCATTTATCATTTTCTGTTTCTTCCTTTCTTTCTTCACTTTATTACAGCAATAAAGCAACAAGGGTAATAGGAGCCAAGGTGGTGTAGGGTGGAGCGACCTGAGACTCAAGCAAAGGTGTTTGGAGTTCGATCCTGCTCATCCAGTAGGTTCCTTTTTATTTTTATTTCGCATTACCTTTGTCTTTCTCTTTTTTCATTACTTTTTTCATTTCGTCAACGTCGTCTCTTGTTCTCATTTCCTTCGACAATCTTCATTTTTTTTCGTTCTATTTTTTTACTCCTGTTTTTCTTGTATTTTTATTCCATTGCCATTTTATCTTTATATCATCATTCCCTTTTAAATGTCTCCTATATGTGTCCTATTCTTTCTCATTTCTCATTAGCTTTCTTATTTTGGTTTCTGGTTGTATTGTTTTCTTTTTCTATTAATTTTGTTTATATTTTCTGTCTTTTTCACTTTCTACCTCATTCATGCTACTTCCTTTCTCACAATAACACAACATCACAATCTACAAGAGATGTAGGAAGTGAGATGAGGTAACGTCATCATCATCAGTACTAAATTACTGTTTATCATCACCATCAGCACCACCACCAACAACATTATAACAACTCCCAATTCCACCGCCGCATTACTCATCATCATTACATTACTTAAATAATTAGCATTACCATATCACAATTACCTAAACTGCCTTCACCAGCACTAACACCCCCACCACCACCTTCACCAAAGTTATCAAGACCACTACAGTCAGTACTTCATATCAAAATCACCACTGCATTACAGCATCACAAGCTACAAGAGAGGCAGGTGGCGAGATGAAGTATGATGCAGGGTCCTGGGACTACTACCGATGTAAAGAGTTGACACCTTTACTACTTGTGCTGCATTTTCTTTATTTCTCTTTGTTTTCGTATTTTTTCCTTCTCCTTTATATCACGTTTCCTGTCATTTTGTACCCCCATTTCTCTTTCTTTCTTAGTTTGCTTTTGCTTTCCCCATTCTTCCTTAATGCGTTGTTCTTTCCTTTCAATTACTTGTCCTCTCCCCTTTACATTCATACTCTTTCCTTTCATTTTTTTTCTTCTTCCTTTCATTTTTTTACTCATTCTAATTTTTTATTCACCTTTACTATCTTTTTTTCACATTATGACAGGAATAAAAGTACAAGAGAAGTAGGAGAGAAAGCCTGGAATACTAAAAAAAACTTCCTGGAGTTCGACACTCCTCCTCTATTGGATTCTATTTAATCTTTCATTCTTAGCTACATTAGATGTATGACACCACTACAGTGAGTCCACCTTAATTTGGCAAAGATTGTCATCACTCTGTAGCATATATCACGTAAGTGAATGGTACAATAACACTGTTGCCGTTCTACATCTTTCTTATAGCACTTCTTCATGACAAGCAACATATTCAAGACTCGGGTCTTTGGTCCAGCTCAGCATTCAAGCTGGAGAAAGAGCAATATTTAGTCAGGTTAAAGTGTACAAAGTGTAGCACTTCCTCTTAGCGCAAATTTCTTTATTACAGTTCAGCATTTTAGATGGAGAGATGGTAATTTTAGTCCATGTCAGTGTGGGCAGAGTCCACAAGCAGTATAAACACCAAGACAGACTGGGTACGATCGGGTAAGGAGAATGGTGGAGCTGCCTGGCACTACAATACACCAGGTGTCTAGAGCTGCCTGGCACTACAGTACACCAGGGGTCTAGAGCTGCCTGGCACTACAATATACCAGGTGTCTAGTGCTGCCTGGCACTACAATACACCAGGTGTCTAGAGCTGCCTGGCACTACAGTACACCAGGTGTCTAGAGCTGCCTGGCACTACAATACACCAGGTGTCTAGAGCTGCCCGGCACTACAATATACCAGGTGTCTAGAGCTGCCTGGCACTACAATATACCAGGTGTCTAGAGCTGCCTGGCACTACAATACACCAGGTGTCCAGAGCTGCCTGGCACTATAATACACCAGGTGTCTAGAGCTGCCTGGCACTATAATACACCAGGTGTCTAGAGCTGCCTGGCACTACAATACATCAGGTGTCTAGAGCTGCCTGGCACTATAATACACCAGGTGTCTAGAGCAGCCTGGCACTACAATACACCAGGTGTCTAGAGCTGCCTGGCACTACAATACACCAGGTGTCTAGAGCTGCCTGGCACTACAATACACCAGGTGTCTAGAGTTCAATGCAAGTACTTTATCCCTCATTTTCTACCTTTCTTTCTCATCCTATTTTTTTTTTTTTTTGTATGTGTCTTTTTTTCTTTTTAATTCTCTTGTTTTGTTTCTTATTACTCCTCTTCTTACTTTTTTTTCTTTATGTCTTTTTACCATACTTTTATTGCAGTTTAAATCGTGTTCCTTTCTCGTTCTTTCTATTTCCATTTGATCTTTTCTTTTTCTTTTCTTCTTTTTTTTTTGTCCCGTTTCCTTTCCCCACATTATTTCAGATTCAAAAGCTACAAGAAAAGAGGCGAAATGAAGTAAGGTGGAACGGTCTGGGACTCTATTGCAGCTGTAGCAAGTTACTACTTTTACCATTTATTTTTCACTTTCCTTCTTTATCCATTTCTTACTTTCCTTTTTCCCATATTTCACAGTTCGTATCATTATCGTCCTTCTTTCTTCCTGTTTCATCAATTTCTTTTTTCTTCCCTTAATTTTCCCTTTCTTCCTTTTTCTTCCTGCTTTTGAGCCATTCTGTATTTCCCGTCGACTCCTTTTCTTCTTTCTCCCTTACTCTATTTTTTTACTGCTTTCTGTTATCTTTCTTTGGTATATTACAGCAATGAAACAACAAGTAAAGTAGGAGCCAAGGTGAAGCAGGGTGGAACGACCTGGCACACAAATAAAGGTGTCTGGAGTTCAAACCTTTCCCGCCATTTGGGTTCCTATTTGCCTCTTTTTTTAAATTTCCTTTTTTCACATTCTCTTACTTTGCCTTTAATTTTCTTTTGTATTTTGTTTTCTCTTCTTTCATTATTAATGTATATTTTTAGTGTCGGTGTTTTCCTGTCTAATGTATTTCACATCTCAATCCCTCGTCTTTTCTCTGCATATACGCAGTCCGAGTCTGCTTTCTGAGTGTTCCTTATTTTTGTCATATTCTTATTAATTATCTCATTTTCCTTTCTATAATGTTTTTTCAGCTATTTTGTGGTTCGTCATTTCATTTTTTGAGATGCAGTAAGGTTACTATCATCAATACTGTCCCTCACATTCATTATCATCATCATCATCACCACCATCCTAATCAGCATCACTGTCATCTCACTGCCATTATCGTCATAATTCTTATCCGCAAAATATCACTGTTAAATCTAAACAACCTCCACAACGTAATCACCACCACACATACCACCACCACCATCACCACCACCATCATCATCATCAACACCACTCCTACCACCACCATGAACACCACATATACCACCACTACCACCACCATCATCATCATCATCATCAACATCATCGTCATCAGCCTTAGGTGCATTAGATGCCAAGGCGGTATTTATAAACTGTGCTAAGGTTAAGTTGTGTTGTAAGATTGCTTGTATATACGTTTGCCTTCACTCCTACACCTACCATACACTTTATAATCAAATCTGAGTGAATATTAATGTGACAAAATGCGAAAAACAAACCATCCCTGATAATAGATAACTGTTATGGAGACTTATTTATTACGTAATTAGGTTAGGATCCTTTATAAATACCAGCCATAGCCACTACTATCTTACAGCATCACAAGCT
The DNA here is from genome assembly GCF_032717465.1 of Coenobita brevimanus. NCBI lineage: Eukaryota > Metazoa > Arthropoda > Malacostraca > Decapoda > Coenobitidae > Coenobita > Coenobita brevimanus. Next base: position 10,949,343 of record NC_137065.1, read on the forward strand.
GCAAGAGAGATAGGATCCTTTATAAATACCAGCCAAAGCCACTACTATATTACAGCATCACAAGCTGCAAGAGAGGTAGGATCCTTTATAAATACCGCCCAAAGCCACTACTATATTACAGCATCACAAGCTGCAAGAGAGGTAGGATCCTTTATAAATACCAGCCAAAGCCACTACTATATTACAGCATCACAAGCTGCAAGAGAGGTAGGATCCTTTATAAATACCGCCCAAAGCCACTACTATATTACAGCATCACAAGCTGCAAGTGAGGTAGGATCCTTTATAACTACCAGCCAAAGCCACTACTATATTACAGCATCACAAGAGCGGTAGGATCCTTTATAACTACCAGCCAAAGCCACTACTATATTACAGCATCACAAGAGAGGTAGGATCCTTTATAACTACCAGCCAAAGCCACTACTATATTACAGCATCACAAGAGAGGTAGGAGGCAAGATGAAGCAAGCCCCACCCGCCCCCCACTCTGCCTTATTACAGCATCATAAGAGAGGTAAGAGGCAAGATGAAGCAAGCCTGACCATCATCACCACTAGTCATTATCCTCATTACCACCACCATCACCATTACCATCATCATGACCATCATCACCACCAGTCATTATCCTCATTACCACCACCATCACCATTATTATCATCATGACCATCATCATCACCAGTCATTATCCTATATTACCACCACCACCACCATTATTATCATCATGACCATCATCATCACCAGTCATCATCCTCATTACCACCACCACCACACCATTAGGTACACCAGATCATAATCACTATATTACATCATCACAAGCTGCAAGAGAGGCAGGAGGCGAGATGAAGTAAGGTGCAGCGGCCTGGCACTCTGCTGCAGGTGTCCCAAGCTCAATCCTACGCACTTCATTCCCAGACCCTCCTTTTCTATATTTTTTTTCTTGTCTTTCAGTCTGTTTTTCATCCTCATACTTTCATTCTATTGAACAACTTTGTATCTTCTCTCCTTTTATACGCACATCAGTTTACTTAGGCTTACTTTTTACAGATTTTTCCTTTTCCTCTTATGTTTCTTTCTCCTCTCTGTTTTACCTTGCTTTCTCTTTTTCCATGTAACTCCTGTTACTTTCTTCGTTCTTGACTGTATTACAACATTACAAGCTTCATGAGAGGTAGGAGGTGAGATGAGGTTTTTATTCTTTCTCTCTCCCTTGTCTTTCTTTCAGCCCTTTTTATGTCCATTTCTTCCTTAGCCATTTCTGTCCTTCACAGTTTTTTGCGTTTTTTTCCTTCATCCTTGTTCTTTCTTTCTGTCTTAAATCACTTTCTTCTTTCTAATGGTATGTGTTCTTTTCTTCTTTTCTCTCACCATTACTTTTTATTTCTCTTTCTTAGTTTGTGTTTTTGTCTTTCATTTTTACTCTTCTTTCAGTTTTTTCTTTCTTTTTCCACTCAGTTACATCATCACAGTCTACAAGTGAGGTACAGGCGAGATGAAGGTGGAGTGGCCTGGGATTCTACTGCAGGTGTACCGCGTTAACACCTTTACCATTTATACCTAATGTTTCTTCTTTATCTTTTTCACCCATTCCTTCCCCCTTTTTCCATGTGTTTTTTTCATTATCGTCCTTCTTTTCCTCTTCTCTCTCTCTTCAATTTCCTTCATTCTTTCATCTTTCTTTCTTCCTTCTTTGTCCTTTCCCTTCCTTTTTCCTCTTTGTCTCTTCTTCATTTCTTCTCTGTCCTTACATTCTTTCTTCTTTGTCTTTGTTGTTATACTTTCGTGTCTTTCTTTTTCTTTTCTTTCATGATTCTGTTACAGCACTAAAACTATAGGAAGTAGGTGCCAAGATGAAGTAATGTGGAACGGCCACAGGCGTACCGCGTTCTGACTCATAAATATCCCTCTTCCTCTTTTTCACTTTCAATCTCCTACTTCCTTTTAACCTTTATTTTTCTATCCTCTCCACATTTCTCGTTGCCCTTCCATCTTTCGCTTCATCACAGTCACTACCACTATCGGTACCACCATCACCATCATCATCACTCATTCAGCCATCATTATCGTCTTTATTACTCAGTCATCATCATCAAAACTACCATTCATCATCATCAATATAACTAACCGTAATCGGTATCATCATTATTCACACAATCATTATTGTTGGAGGGACACAAGTCAAGAGTGAGAGCAGTGGAAATGAGTTATTTCAGAGAAGCATGTGGAGTCACATTGAGAGACAGACTGACAAACGAGGAAGTAAAAGAACGTTGTGGTGTGGATGTGTTAGGAAGCGTTAGGAGAAACACGCTGAGGTGGTTTGTCCATATGGGGAGGATGGAGAGCGAGAGACTGACGAGGAGAGTGTATGTGAGTGAAAGGGAGGGGGAGGCCAAAGATGAGATGGAAGGATTTAGTGGAGAGGTATATGAAAGAGGGGGGCGTGAGCTGGGAGTAGGACAGTGAAATGGCGGGAGACAGGGCGACGTGGAGGCGATTTGTTTGTGGCCACCCCTTACGGGATTGCGGCGTCTGGCAGTAGACAGATAGTAATCAAAAAGCTTATCATCATCAAAATTAACCTACATCATCATCACTTCCACCATTTTAGATTTAGGCCACCACTATACTGTTGCTCATCCACCTTAACTTCGCAAAAACTTTCGTCATTTTGCAACAAACTCGCTGTAGTTAAATGCCAAAATATATAATGTTACGGCTTTGTTTCTTTGTCATGATACACTTTCATAACTAGCATCATCATGTGTCTTTTGATACAGCCAAGGATTCAAGATGGAGCAAAGGCAATTTGAGGCTAAATCAGAGTGTAACACCATATTCTAGTGCTGATTTACTGTTACAATTCAACATGCAAAATAGAGAGATGGCAATTTTAGGCCAAGCAGAAGTGGATAGAGCATTAAATCCTGTATGTTCATTTTAAGTACCTTGCTAATATCTCTTATTTATTCCCTTCATTCACTTAAACACTTCAATTAAGTCTCTCCCTTACTCTATGCCTCTCAAATGAGTGCAAATTTAGTCTTTTTAGTCTGTCTTCATATGGCAGGTACCGAACATCATGTATCATTTTTGTCATTCTTCCCTGTACATTTTCAAACAAATTTATATCTATTCTATAGTACGGAATGCAAAATTGCATGGCGTCATCTAAGTGTGGCCTTACTAATGCTTGATAAAGTTGCAGTAGTGTTTTTGATGTCCCATTGCTCGTGATTCTCAAAATAAATCCTAGGGCCCTATTTGCTTAATTTCTCGCATTAATACACTGTTGCATTGGTTTGAGGTCTTTACTAACCATATCTCCTAGATCTGTCTCGCCTTCCGATTTACTGATTTCTTTGTTTTCTAAGTTGTATTTAGTATCTCCAGTGGTCGTCTCTACGTTAAGTACTTTACATTTTTCATTAAATTCCATTTGCCAGTTTTTAGACCATTTGGACATTATATCGAGGTCCTTTTGTAAGTTAAGGCAATCGTCAGTCGAGTTAATAATACGCCCTATTTTGTATCGTCAGCAAATCTGGTAATACTGTTATTGATTCCTAAGTCTTGACCATATATATATATATATATAATAAATGGTCAGGGACCGAGTACTGAACCCTGTGGTATACCGCTAGTTACTAATCCCCAATCCGACTTAATTCCATTTATTAATACTCTCTCGTCCCATCAGCCCCGATTCTATCTATTTTAAGATATAGCCGTCTATACCGTGTGTTCGAACCTTTCTAACTAACCTATCGTGTGGCACCCTATCAAAAGCTTTACTAAAGTCCAGATAAATAATATCGTAAGCTTTATTGCTATCTACCACCTTCGAGACCTCCGAGAAGGATGACAACAAGTTTGTGAGGCAGGATCGTCCTTGCCTGAATTTGTGCTGATTTTCATTTGTGAGATTAAATCTTTCTAAATGTTTCCTAATTTTATTTGCTAAAATTTACTCTAGCATTTTTTCTACTATTGACGTTAGGCTTATCAGACAATAATTCGACGCAGATGCTTTATGACCCATTTTAAAAATGGGCACTACGTTTCCGGTCATCCACGCCTCTGGAATTTGTGATATTAAAGAGCCATTAAATAACTCTAAAAGTGGTTGACATAACTCTTCTTTGGTTTCTTTTATAATATTTGCATTTATATCGTCCAGACCCGGCAAGCCCCAGTGGTCAAGAGTCTAAGAAGTCTAAAGTCTGGAGATATAACCACTCTCCCTGATTTGCTCCTACCTGTTCCGCTCATACAATTTAAATTACACTAAGACATATTTTACAAGTGTGTCAGATTTTCCGTGTCACGTTATCCAACTTGTAGTTCCATGTTTCACATGCTGGGCAGCCTGGGAGAGACAAGGGTTTACACGAGCCCAGAAAGAAATATTATTAGCCAACAATGCAAAACGATATTAACAATCATACTGTCCTTTGTAAGTCATGTGTCCAACACACTGGTACTACTGGAAAGCCTGCTCCTATTCTTCAATGTCCTACCTACTCCCGAGAAACCCTGGGATACTGTAGCCATTGATCTACTTCAGCTTCCACGAAGCTGTCATGGCTCTCTTTATCTCCTCATTGCCGTTGATCACTTTTCAGGGATTGTTGTTTGGGTGCCTCTGGTTTCCAAGTCAAGCAATGAAGTGGCTCGTTCTGTTGTTACACAAATAATCTGTCCATTTCCTATGCCCAAGGTGTTGCTGTCTGATAACGGCACAGCGTTCTGTTAGCAATTCCTCAAGGAAATTTGTCGCCAGTACGACGTTAAGCAAACCTTCGTCACAGCCTACCATCCAGCCTCAAATGGTCTGGTGGAAGGTGCTAGCAGAAAGATTTGGAAATACTTCTTCCTCCTGTCAGTTGCATGCAGGATGCATGGCAGGGTTGGTTGCCCCAGGTGGCTGCCCCCGCATGACACTCCCGAATCGTCAACACATTGCTTTCACAGCTAACCTGTCAACGGATCTTCGTTCACTGACTCTCTTATTGAAGGTCTCCTTTGGAAACTCTTTTTTGTCTTAGATCGTATATGGTTCCTTTCCTATCTCATTGACAGTGAATTTACTTCCTCCTTTGATGCCTCTCTCCCTTCCTACCTAACACCGCCTATCTTACTTCCTGGTGTTCCTGTGCCCACCTTTTTGTTTGCCCTTAGCGTGTTTGTGCTGGACTCTTGTATTAAATGCGTTTTGTCCAGATATAGTGTTAAGCGGGCCATACACGGACAGGTGAGCCCGTCCGGTGGCCTGAAGAGGCCAGCCTCAACGAACAATGGTGTGCCTACACACAATTCGAGCTCAGTTGCAAGCTAAACACCGTGGGGTGAGGGTGGCCATGGACGCTCCTCTACCCACAGATGACCTGGAGCTTTATGCTGTCGGGGATGTTGCCGCGGCCTATTTTGCAAATAATAGAAAGAAGAGGATAAAACGGACCAAATGGGCAAAAGATTGGTTGATGAGGAGTAAATTGTCCCATCTGACTCTGCTAAGAGAACTGCGAACGTCTTCACTCCCACACAACTGACACAAGACTGACGCCTGACGGCCTGCGGTACCGCACACATGCTAAGTTTGCCTGAACCTGACCGGAGCCTGACCACGAATATCTGTCCGCGACAGATCCCAGGACGAACGTTGAAGCCGCCTGTGCAGGTGTCTGTTCCCTACCCACACACGCCGAGGTTTGCCCGAACAGGCCTGCCTTTTCAGGCCATTGGATGGGCTCGCCTGTGCGTGTATGGCCGGCTTTATGAAGAGGTCTTGGAAGCAGGCTCGATCTCAGTCAGGTGCTCAACAGACCGATGCTTAGCTAGCTTCGCACACTACAGTATAACAAGGTTAGGTACACAGTAGTTAGCTTCAGTTACAAAGTATATAATCGAGAGGATTCACTTGAGTTGTGACCCAGCGATCTACCGGTCCCTACGTGTCAAGTGGGGTTGGTGGAGGATTAGTGCCCCTCCCTGTAAAACATTTAACTCTAAGCCCTTGACCACCCCGTTTGGGATACATGGCTTCTGGCAGTGAATGAAAAAAAAATGATTTATGTATATATAATATATTAACAACAAAACCATATAATTATTCATTCTTAATCACTGTAATTACTGTAATGTATATAAATGTGTTTATTATCTGTTCATACATTATTTCATCATATGCTGTGGCAACCCTATCTTATAACTCCATTTCGTTACAGGTTCTACAAAGCTCAGCGTTGCAGATCAGCTCTCTCATGCAGCGATGGCAGGGCAGACTATTATAGACTTTCACAAGGGCAGACTGTGCCACTACACCGCCCTGGCTGAGTCCTGTATTCAAGCTTTGTATATAATTCAAGAATATAAGCCACAAAACCTCAATACAGTTTGGTTCTAACGTCAAGACAGACCGAATCCATAAAACTTAATATTTAACAATAATCACCCTCTACAGGATCAGGGATTCAGGAGGTAATGTCGCCCTGAACTTTGACCTTGCGCTGTATCGTTGACTTTTGATCGTTCTCCACCAATATCAGATCACTTGTTTCCAGATCCACGCACAATGGATCAGCCAGTTCTTTTCGATGTGGATCGAACAATTATGAAACATCTTGTCAAAATAGATACATGCACAGAAGCAGACTCAATTACAACAGCTACGCCTTCAACGTCGCCAGTAAAACAGTCCTTCAGCCTTCTATATTATTCTCCTCTGTTTTGTAGGGAAGGACATAATGGAGACTACATTTAATCATGCTGGTACAAAAAGTCTCACCTTCAGGCTGAACTAAATCGTCACTGAACAGCAAGAATAAAATCGACAAGATGACATCTGATGCCACCTTCCTCCCCGCACTACCCCAAGTCGCTAATCCCGGAAAGACTAAGTGGCGACAAACCCAACATCATGTTTCCTGCGCCAGGTCGGAAATTGCTTATTGTCAGTATCATCTTGCTTCTTAGCTTCCCAATTGATTTTCCTTTATCGTGTGGAGAACCAGCGAGTGAAGAAGAAAGGAGGTGTGGGATGAAGGAAGAAAGTGACGGAGGGAGAAAAGAAGTAGGAGGATGAAGAAAGGGAGGGAAGGAAGAAAGGTAGGGAAAAAACAAGGGAGACGGGATGTGAAGATGACAGACAGATAAAAAACAGGGAAGAGAGGAAAGCAGAGAGTAAAGAAAGGAAGAAGGGTGGGAAGGGACAAAGGACAGGGAGGAGAGGAAGAAAAGATGAAGAGAAGAAAAATGGAAGGGAAAATATTAGGGAAGAATGAAGATAGAATAGCAGAGAAAACTAGAAAGAGAGAGGAAGAGAAATATGTAGTAAAATAAAATGCTGAGAGAGGAAATGAGTAAAAATCGTTGAGAGAACATAACTCGTTGTAAAGAAAAACAGAAGGCTAATAGCTATAGGCTGAAGTCAGGGTTAAACTACATTTTAGGCTGAAGTCAGGGTTAAATTACATTTACATTTTAAGTTCACTGTACACAGGACACGTGCGAGAAAACGTACAACTTTACGAAGCTTATGAAAACCAGCAGAATGAATCAAAGGAGTGAGAGAAAGGCAGAAAAAATACAAATAACACTGAAATGACTATATTATAACAAACCGGAGGCAGGCAAGATGACAACTGTAATCTACAATATAAAATAAGCACAGAGGTAAATAGAAAAGAAAAGGGTGATGGTAAAGAAGAGGATAAAGTAAAGGCGAGAGAGCGGTGGAGGAGCTGAATAATAAAGGAGATAGGAGGCGCCTGAGAGTTGAAAAAGATATAAACTGGAAACAGAAATACTTTGGCTGAGAGAGAGAGAGAGAGAGAGAGAGAGAGAGAGAGACAGAGACAGAGAGACAGAGAGACAGACAGACAGCGAGAGAGAGAGAGACAGAGAGACAGAGAGAGAACCCCTTCTATATGTTTAAGTTGAAAGAGAGAGGAGGGATGTAGAGTGAAGGAGAAGAAGGTGTGAAGGAGAGAGAGACGAAAAGGAGAAGAGGAAGGTGGACGGTGGAAAGGGATAGCAATGAAAACTAGAAGCAGTCTCACGATGGGATCTTACCAATCACGTAGCCGGAAAGTTTTTCCTCGGCACATAATTTTGCACCTCCATTTCTGATTTGACGCAAATTCAGGATGTAAAACACACAAAGCCAGTTAGCCAACCTCACAGCCGAAAACATCACCACTCCGCTCGCTTCGCAACGCGGGTGGTAAGCGGGCGGAGTGGTAATGCTTTCATTTTATTTGATTTCAGTTACGAGGTTGGCTGACTGGCTTTGTTTGTGTGTGGGTAAACAAGGTATCTCATGAACGGCATGAGCTATCAACATGAAACTTTCAGGGTATCAAGATATGCCCAAAATCTAGGATGATTTCGAAAATGGGCACTCGGGGTCAAGGTCAGGGTCACCAAACATCAAGTAGTTGACCTTTAGCATCCATTTTGATGACCTTGACCTTGACCCCGAGTGCCCATATATGAAAAAACAAAAAACTAGATTTTGGCCATATATTAATACCCTGAAGGTTTCATGTTGATAGCTCATACCGTTCATGATATACCTTGTTTACCCACACACAAACAGAGCCAGTCAGCCAGCCTCAAAACTGAACATTACCACTCCGCTCGCTTCGCAACGCTGGTGGTATTAAGGAAGCGTAAATTTATCTGGGTTGATACACAGGAAACGCATTGAGCCACTTCAGTGTTCCTTAGTTGGCTGTTTAATCCTTCTATGCTGCATGTAAACACACCAAACATTCACACCCCCAGGTTCACAAGGGGGGTTGCTGTGCAGAAGTAGCTAAAGGAGGAGGAGGTGGAGTGGATGGAGGTAGGGGAAGGGAGGGGGAATGGGTGGGTAGGGAGAGCTGGGGAATAGCTGTTTTGGGGGTAGGAGAGGTGCGTGAAGGAGGGAGAGGTGGAGTGAATGGAGGTGGGGAAGGGGAGTGGGTATGGGTGGGAAGGGTGAGCTGGAGAATGGCTGTTTTGGGGGTAGGAGAGGTGCGTGAAGGAGGAGGAGGTGGAGTGGATGGAGGTGGGGGAGGAGCGGGGGAATGGGTGGGTAGGGAGAGCTGGGGAATGGCTGTTCTGGGGGGTGGGGGAGGTCTGCGAAATTTGGGTGTGCGTGAGAGGAGATGGTCAGGTTAAACGCTGTTCACAAATTAATGTACACTAATGGCTTAGTCAATATTCGTGTTATTATAAGTGGCAATTAATGGGGCAGGTGCCATCTGAGGTTTGGATTTAGCTGGTGATTATTAAGGCAGTTGGGAACTGAGCTGTGTGTGTGTGTGTGTGTGTGTGTGTGTGTGTGTGTGTGTGTGTGTGTGTGTGTGTGGGTGGGTGGGTGGCTGGCTGGGTAGGTGGGTGGAGGGGGAGGGGGCGGGATTGTAGTGAGAAGCCGTGAAATGTGTCTGCATTTAATATCAGTAAATACCAAACACATTTATTACTAATTATCTTCAGTTTCTCTAGAAAACATTGAGGTAGAATATAATGAGGATAAAATTATGTGAGTACGACAACATTAAAAGTGTCGGTGTTATTCTTTTAGTCTTTGTTTAAATCAGTTGAACAATTAATGACAAACTCACCATGGGATGTTTGCCGGTGGCTACAAGCTTCTGTTTCCCGAATAGTGACAGACTCTCGGCTCTTGTAGTGTGCTGTGGATGCGTGTCTGTTATCATTATTATTATTAATATTATTATTATTATTATTATTTGATTAATTTTATTTAATTTTATTTTTGTTTGTGCGAAGAGAACAAGAATATTAGGAGTCGAATCATGAACTGTGTGACTTGGACTGTGCGTGATGGTGACAACGATGGGCCCGAGGTGACGAAGGTGTGTTATATAATGTAAGTTAAGAAAGAATTACACGGAATTGTGAAGGTTACCATCTTGTCAATGATGTTCAACATTACCATAACCACTATCATCATCATTGTTATCATCATGTAAAATATTACCATGATCGTCTAGCATGTCTTTTATTATCATCCAAGTGACTATAATTAGCATGAAACCTAAACTACTTGACCATTATAATCAGCATCATAATCATCATCTTCACCTTAAATATAACCAACCTTATCATTAGTAACATAAGGTCAAAGCCACACCTATAATTACAGCATCATAACCTGCAAGAGAGGAAGGTGGCCAGATGAAGTATGGTTGCTACCATCACTGTTAGTCTATTGTGCAATCACCATTAATACGACTATTACCGTCATCACCAGCAATATCATCATCATCGACATTATCATCACTATCATAACCATCATCTATATACATACCATTATTGTCATCAAAACTAACTTTCAATCTTCATCACCATCACAGTCACCACCACCACCATCATCATTACCGTCTCCGCCAACATCGTAGTCACATCTACAGTCATCAGATCACCATCACTGCCCGTACCACGATCAGATATTAGATTTAAGCGCTATATTACATCAACACAAGCTACAAGTGAGGTAGGAGGCCAGGTGAAGTAAGGTGGAGCGGCCTGGGACTCTACTACAAGTGTACTGAGCTCGAACTGTACTAGCATCCCATTCCCACATTTTATTCCTATTTTGGTTCATATATGCCCTTAAACCTCCATTTCTTTACTTCCATACATACCGGTATATTTTCTTTTCTTCTCCATTCCTCCTCTCATCTTTGTCCTCTCCGCTCTTTTCTCCATTCTTTCTGAATCTCGTTCCTGTTGTTTACTGTTTCCTTTCTGTCCACACTCCTTGTTCCATTACCCAACTTTTTGTGCCTGTCAGATTTTTTGCTTCACTGTAATTAAAAAATAAAACTACAGGAGAGGAAGGATCCAAGGTGAATTAAAAAAGGTGTCTTGAATCCGACCTTCTCCTGCAATATATTTCCCTCTTCTTTATTTTTTCTTATTTCCTTGTTTGTTTGTTTTTTTTTTTACCTTCCGTTTACCCGGTATTTTTGTTCTTTAGTTTACTCTTCCGTTATTTCGTTTTTTACACATTCATTTTTACTTTGTTTTCTTTTTATCCTTTTCCTTCTCTCACTGCCTGTTTGTTGTCACTTTCTCTTTAATGCATCTCATTTTTCTTACTCCATTTATGTCTGTTCTCCTATTAAATTGCCCATTTTTTTTTTTTCATTCTCCTTTATCGTACTTTCTCCCTCCATTGTACAGCATAATTACAAGCTATAAAACAGGGAGGAGGTAGAATGAAGAAAGGTTATTACACTGGTATTAACTCACTATTATCACCATTACCATCATTATCACCATCAACATCATCATCATCATCATCATCATCATCATCATCACCATCCCGTCTTCGTCGTCAAAAGCAAGCTACATCGCCAGCATCATCAGTACCATTAGATTAAAATCACCATTATAATAAACCATCACAATTTCCAAAATGAAGGAGTCAGGTTGAAGCAAGGTGGATCGGCCTGGGACTCTCCTACAGGTATACCTAGTCCAAATCTTACATATTATCTGCTTTTCTTTGTTTCTCCTTGTAGGCTATCCCTTTCTCTGTTTCTTCATACTCCTATTTACCGTTTTCCTTTCTCCTTTATTTTTTCACTGTATTTTATCGTCACAAGCTACACACGAGGCAGGAGGTGAGGTGATATAAGGTGTAGTGGCCAGAGGCTCTATTTTAGGTGTACCGAGTTAACTCTTACCATTTATAACTTATTTTAATTCTTTCTCCTTTCAGTAACTTTCCTTCCATCTTCTTTTTATCCATTTCTTTATTTTTCTTCTGCGTTTCTCATTTTGTTTTGTCTTTTTATTCTTCCTACTTTCCTTTTTGTCTCTTCTCCTGTTCTCTTTCATACAGTTTTTTTCCTCTAACATCCATCCATCCATCCATCCATCAGCCAATCCTACGTTGCCCCACGAGGAGAGCAGGAGCCCGGGGCTAGGCAGTTGGTCCTAACATTTAAGATGAGAGTGACCAGCCTCACTCATCCTTGAGTGGCATTACGTGATCAATAAACCTCTTCACCGGCTCAATCCGATTAGAGCGCAGTAGTTGCTCATTAAACCACCAGGCGCCAAAATTTGGTTTTATGGTTACCACCCAGCGTAATATATGGTTTCCTGGTGTACAGGAAACCATTTGGTTTGTCACTAAGTGTAGAGTCACCCACAAGCAAAGGAAGAGGAAAGAATGAAGGAAAGAAAGACAGAAGTGGGAGTGTAAAGTCACCCGTAGGCAGAAGGACGAGGAAAGACTGAAGGAAAGAAAGACAGAGGAGGATGAAAGGAAAGAAGGATGGAGGAGAGGAAAGGGCACACACCCGAGAGCAGCACTACATTGAGTGAGTGGATGGTGAGCGCCCCCACCTACCACACTCAATAATGTTTTTTTTTTTTTTTTTTTCATACCGAGTTCAAAACTTCAGTTTCTTTCATTTTGTCCTCCTTTTTTCCTACTTTCTTTCTCCTCCTCCTTCTGTATTCGCATTCATTCTGTTCTTTTGGTTCCAAGTTTCCTATTTCCTTCCCTTCCGTTTTTATCTTCCTTTGCCTTTCCTCCCTTCCTTCCTGGAGCGTCACAACATATTATTTGTACCATTTCTTCATTTTTTTTCTTTCTCCTTTTCTTTCACGTTGTCCGTCTCCTTATCCTCCTTCGTCATTGTTTCATTGACTTTATTTCTTTTAAGTCTCTTTTTGTTTCTCGCTCTCATTCACTCCTTTTTATGCGTCTTTCCTCACTTCGGAAAGCGAAGTAAGGTTTATCATCAATGGTATCATTACTCTATCAACATCATTATCATCGTCATCATCATCATCATCATCAGCAGCAGCAGCAGCAGCAGCACCAGCCGTCGCAGCATAATACACAGAATTACAATAATAACTAAATTACAGTACCATGAATTACTACAGATTTTATCATCATCATCACTATCATGACAATGGTCATCATAATCATGATCATTATCATCACCATCATCATCATCATCACTATCACCACCTTGGTCATCATGATCATGATCATGATCATCGTCATCATCACTATCACCACCATAGTCATCATGATCATGATCACTATCATCATCATCATCACCATCATCATAATCATCATCATCATCATCATCATTATCATCACTATCAACACCACAGTCATCATCATCATTATCATCATCATCACTATCGCCAGCATGGTCATCATCATCATCGCCATCATCATCATCATCATCATCATCATCACTATCACCACCATGGTCATCATCATCAACATCACCATCATCACTAACACTACCATGATCATCATCATGATCATTGTCATCATTATCATCATCATCATCACTATCATCATCATCATCATCATCATCATCATCACCACTATCACTACCATGGTCATCATCATCATCATCATCATCATCATCATCATGGTCATAATCATCATCATCACTATCACCACCATGGTCATCATCATCATGATCATCATCATCACCACGGTCATCATCGTCATCATCACTATCACCACCATGGTCCTCCTCCTCCTCCTCCTCCTCCTTATCATCATCATCATCATCACTCTCACCACCATGATCATCATCATCATCATCATTACCATCATTATGATCACTATCACCACCATGGTCATCATCATCATCATCATCACTATCACCACCGTGGTAATAATCATCATCATAATCATCATCATCATCATCGTCATCATCATCATCACTATCACCACCATGATTATCATCATCATGATCATTAACATCATCATCATCATCATCATTTCCATTATAATCGAACTACTATAATTCACTATATACATCACCATGATAATCATCTATCTATCTATCCATCTGTCTGTCTATTTATAGCCAGACGCCTTAATCCCGTAATATGTGGCCACAGACATATCGTCTCCATGTCGCCCAGTCTCTCTCCATTTCGCTGCCCTCCTCCCTGCCCACCCCCCTTCTCATACACCTGTCCACTCCATCCTTCCATCTCATTCTCGGGCTCCCCCTCCCTCTCCACGACTCCACCTCACTCGCATACACTCTTCTGGTTAGTCTCTCGCTCTCCATCCTCTCCACATGACCAAACCATCTCAGTGTATTTCTCCTAACGCTTTCTATCACATCCACATCCACACTACAACGCTCATTCACGTCCTCATTTGTCAGTCTGTCTCTCCATGTAACTCCACATGCTTCACTCAAGTAATTCATTTCCACTGCTCTCACTCATGATTTGTCCTTCGAACAAGGTCCAATTTTCGTCTCCATATGTTAACAACTTTCTTGCTTCCATGCTCACTTCCCTATTTCTTATCACTGCTTTCAAAGAACCAACAACCTTCGTTCCTTGTTGTACACTTTCAAGCACTTCTTCCTCCAAACTTCCATCCTTATTCATCACACCACCTCTTAAATGCACTCACCTTTTCAGTTTCCTCATCATTCAACCACATTTTACAGTACATTCAGTGATTTCCTTTCTCTCGAAGAATACAACTGTACTTTTCCTTATATTCACATTTAGATTCTGTTTCTTACACATTCTCCCAAACTCGTTCACCAGACCTTGCAGTTCCCCTTCATCTTCATTTAACAACATAGTATCATCTGCAAACAACAGAACGGGAAGTTTCCAAACGCTGCCCTCCCTCATTAGGGCCGCTCCAATATCCACTGCCCTACCTTATGTCTCTTTTATAACTCCATCTATAAAGAGACAGAACAACCATGGAGACACGACACATCCCTTCAAAATTTCACTCAGTTCACCATCCACAAGCACTGCAGCCTGAACACCCTCATTTATACTCATCATGGCATTCAACATCTTCCCATTTACTCCATATATTCTTAATATTTTCCATATTCCTTGTCTATCAACTCTGTTAGATGCTTTCTCGAAATTCATAAGGGCTGCATGCAACTTATTTCTCCTCTCTAGAAACTTTTCCACTAAAGACCTAAGGATGAATATCTCATCTATACAACCACTTCTCTCCTCCGTAAAACCTCCCGGCTCTTCTCCAACTCATTCCTCTGTAATTTTCCTAGTTCTATCAGTATGTATCCTATGATTTACTTTTCCTATTACGTTAAGTAGACAAATGCCCGTATGATTACCACACACTTCTTTTTGTCCGTTTCCTTTGTACTGAGCAATATTATACCTGACTTCCAATCCTCCGGGACTCTACCTTCCTCCCAGGCCAATCTGCACATCTTCCATATCCGTTCTACTACTATCTCTCCCCCTTGCTTCAGCATTTCATCACACATTCCATCAATTCCTGAGGCTTTCCCCATGTTAACTTTCTTCATTGCTTCCATTACTTCCATCCTACTGATCTCTTCCTCCTTTCTCATTTCCCTCCTTCTCCCGGCCATTCCCCAGCCACATTTACCTGCGTTACTTTCTGTGTTTAACAGTTCCTTAATATCTTCTCTCCATCTGCTCACTTTTTCTCCCTTCTCCACTATCAATCTACCATTTCTATTCTCCACTCCCCCCCTACCTTTTTATCACCCTGTCTAACTCTCTTTACCTCCCTCCACAACATTTTCTTTCATTCTCTCCACTTTACACTCAAATTCCTTCCATATTCCTCATCAACTCTCTGCATACTCTTTCTTATTAATCTTTTCACCTCTGTCTTCTACACTACATATCTCTATTCCATCTCTCAACTTCCTCCATGTCTCTGCATCCCATCCACTCACTATATGCTTACTTGTTTTGCAGCACAGCTTGTCTCACCTCTTCATTCCAACATGCTGTTCTTTGCATCCCTTTTCGTCTTTTCTTCAACCCACGTACCACCTCCCAGGCTGCACATATTTTTCTTCTATGAATATCTTGTACCACTTCCACCTCGCCTATCTGCCCCAAATCATATTTACCCGATCGCTCATCCACTTTTATATTATGTTTTATTTTTTAAGTAATCCTCTTGCAATCTTTCTACCCTCCTTGTATTGACTACTTCTTCATGCCCTTTATTCCCTCTATTCCTCAATAGCATTTGAACCTTGAGTTTCACCTCCACCAATTGGTGGTCATAAAGTCCACTCCCCCATTCTCTATATGTTTTCACTTCCAGTACATACCTTCCCATTCTCTCATCCATACACACATAATCACTCAGTGTCTTCCGTTCATACAGTTCACCACCTACCATTCTCATCACCTGCCATGTACAGTACGAGTATACTTGTGGATCATTTTGTGCCTAAAATGGCTATTGGCTATTACCAACCCCCTCCCCACACAGAAGTCCACTAGAACACTACCATTGCCATCCATTTCTGCAGGAACAGGCCATTCACGAACTACTCCATTCACTTTCACATTCCCTACTTTTCCAGTGATGTCTCCAATCAAAAACACTTTCTCAGTCCTCTCAAACTCATCACACATAGAATTACCATTTTAATTAGACAGCCATAATTCACTCTATCCATCATAATCATCATCCTCACAATCACCAGCAGCACAATTAGTTACATTACACCATAACTATATTACATCATCACATCCGCAAGAGAAGTATGAGGCGAGAGGGAGTCCTGTGGAGCGGCCTGGGAGTCTGCTTCAGGTGTCCAGAGATCCATTCTTACCATCATTTCTCGTTTCGTTTTTTCTTCTCATTTCATTTCTTATTTCTTCATTTATCTTACCTTTTTGCCTTTTATTTTCCTGTTGGCTCAAATTCTCCCTTCTTTTACTTCTTCCTCCTTTCTATATCCAATTCTTTTTCTTATTCTAAATATTCTTATCTTCTCCTGTCTCTTTTCTTATTATATTTTCGTTGTGATACTCTTTCTTTTATGCCTTATTTATCTATTCCTCATGTCTGTCCCAAGTTTAATGAAATATCACAGGATATACGAGAGGTAGAAGGTAAATTTAATAAACTATCAAATCATCATCACCACCACTGCCACCACCACAACAACAATCACCAGCGCGATCGCCAACACAACCATCATCATCATTATCATCATCATAATCGTAAAAAATCCATATAATCATCATTATCCGTATCAAAGCTAATCAAAGTAATTACACTATCGTCATCATGACTCCCACCATCACCAGCATCACCACAGTTATCATCATCATCATCATCATCACCACTTACAACCACCATGAGGGACAGTGGATCAAAGTCACAAGTATTTTACAGCATCACAAGTCACGAGAGGTAAAGGACAAGATGAAGTAAGGTGGAGCGGCCTGGGTCTCTACGGCAGCTGTACCAACTTAACATCTTTACCATTTACTCCTCTGTTGCCTTCTTTACTCTTTATTGATCCCTTTCCTTCCTGTTTATTTCCCGATTTGGTGAGTGTTAGTCTCCCGTCTGTATGCTTTCTTTGCGTCAAAGTTTCCGTTTTCCGATTACTTTCCATTCTTGTTTACTCTAATTTATTAAATTTCGTCGCATCGTTTTTTTTCTTTATTTATTTCCTCCATCAGTTTCTTCCATCTTCCTTTACTTTTTGCCTCCTTTCTTCTGCAGTAAAACCACAAGCGAAGTAAGAGCCAAGGTGAAGTAAGGTGGAGCGGCCTGAGAGTCTGACAAATGAGCCTCCAGTTCGACCCAACTACCGCTCCCTCTGGTTCTTTTGTCCTCTTTCCTTTTACTTTTTCTTCCGGCTTATCTCCTTTTGTGTCTCATTGTTTTTTGTTTGGTATGTCTCCTAATATCTATTTCTCTTTTCATATTATTCCTGTGTCCTCCCTGTCTTCTTTTTTATATCCACTTATTTATGCTTTCCTTGGCTCCCATTCTTTGTCATTAAACCCGTGCTTGCAGAGCAAGAGCCGGTGTTCGGCTTTGATCGACGTGTGTGTGTGTGTGTGTGTGTGTGTGTGTGTGTGTGTGTGTGTGTGTGTGTGTGTGTGTGTGTGTGTGTGTGTGTGTGTGTGTGTGTGTGTGTGTGTGTGTGTGTGTGTGTGTGTGTGTGTGTGTGTGTGTGTGTGTGTGTGTGTGTGTGTGTGAGTGCGTGTGTGTGTGTATGTGTGTGTGTGTGTGTGTGTGTGTGTGTGTGTGTGTGTGTGTGTGTGTGTGTGTGTGTGTGTGTGTGTGTGTGTGTGTGTGTGTGTGTGTGTGTGTGTGAGTGTGTGTGTGTGTGTGTGTGTGTGTGTGTGTGTGTGTGTGTGTGTGTGTGTGTGTGTGTGCGTGCGTGCGTGTGTGTGTGTGTGTGTGTGTGTGTGTGTGTGTGTGTGTGTGTGTGTGTGTGTGTGTGTGTGTGTGTGTGTGTAAAACAAAGAGGTTTTATCAGATTTTAGCCAAATGCTGAAGGAGAAGAAGGACGGCCAAGAGGCTGACCTATTCTTTTTTAGAACAACAGGACAAAGGTCGGGGGCACATGGTAAGGTCAACTTGAGCTGTTTTGTATCGTATGTAGAATAAACTTTTTCTGTATGTTCGAATACAATATCGACAGTGATTTTCTTCATACCAACCAGACAAGATCACAGGAGAAGGACAAAGTACAATGACAGTGATCAGAGACAACTCAGTTTTTATTTCCTTTGAACCATTGTTGGTGGAAGGGTTAGGGGTCAGGCAAGAATGAAGTAGTTTGCTTTTGAGAGTCATTTCTGGAAGGTCAGTGTCACAGGTGAAACTAAACAAGCACAAAAGAACTATTTGTCGGACCCTCCATAAGGCGGCCATAAGCTACATAGAAATACTCCTTTCATATAGTTGTGTGTCATTAATTAGGTATGACTGGGGGAAGGAGACAGGGTGGCCACACTCGCTAGTAAAATGCACTGAGAGAGAGAGAGAGAGAGAGAGAGAGAGAGAGAGAGAGAGAGAGAGAGAGAGAGAGAGAGAGAGAATGGACTGTCTGCTGTCCAAGAGGTCTCCAAACCGAAACATTATCTGCTTTTATTTTTGCTCGTTTATTTTGTATTTTGTCTATTATTCTGACACAGTACTGTATATAGAATATGCATTTAATATACCTGGAGGCTGTAAACAGGATGTTCACACGCGAGATTTAGTATAGGAGTACCCACGATAGTGCATACTGCACTGTTGGTGCACCACAGGGCTGGTGGCAGCAAGTTAAACTGAGTGATACACTTTTGTTATAATAAGTGACTCTGAGACAGACCCGTTCCTAGGCCGGCCAATGGGTGGGTTTGACAAATACTAGACCTGTAGAGCAGTTGATATGTGTGGCTGTTGAACTCTGTGAGTCTTTCTTGTTTTCTAATTAGGTTTTTACACAGTTGTGCGGGACTGTTTATCAACCAAGTTTTTTCTTCTTTCTTTTTAAACACTACTGATTTCTTCACTAATTCTCTTCAAACATGGTACAGCTATTACGCAGACAAACACTACTAGATATCCTTTTTTTTTTTAATTTGTGTTTTTTTACAGAAACAACTTCATGATGTCAAAGGTATTAGTCTGCAAACACACACATTTGGTGATACTAAGGTTTGGCATGTTAATACAGCCCTGCATCCTATAAAAAAAAGTGCTGATATGATTGACAAAAAAAAAAAAAAAGTATTAATCTTACATGTTTTGAAGGTGCTGATTTCAGGAAAAAAGTCAGAATTAGAGTAAATGTCAATATATATCCCCAAACCCAAGTAAATATAGGAATGGAATATCTAAAAATTCAGCACTGCTGCATTGTTTGAAATATAGTGGTAAGTATTTGAAAATATGGCAGTAAGTATTTGAAATATAGCAGTAAGTATTGTCAGTACAATCAGCTTGCAAGAACCAGCAGTAGTCGGCCAAACTGTTTGTGT
The DNA here is from genome assembly GCF_032717465.1 of Coenobita brevimanus. Lineage (NCBI taxonomy): Eukaryota > Metazoa > Arthropoda > Malacostraca > Decapoda > Coenobitidae > Coenobita > Coenobita brevimanus. The sequence goes on from NC_137065.1 coordinate 10,969,140, forward strand.
CACACCTCCCTTGATACCGTTTTTTTTTTTTTTTTCCATTTCTTCCTATCTTGATGGAACCTCTCTCCCTGTTCTTCACTTACTGCTTCAAGATTTTCATGAAAAAAGTTTTCATGACCATGTAGAAAATACACTTTGATATTTATATTGCATGCGAGTTTCTGGACGTTCCTGAGTACAGTTTCAACAAGGTGGTGATAGCCTTCTGCCTTAGTAGACCCAGAAATGTGATCTAACTAGTGCAAATGCATTCCATGCATTCCTTTCATCTGTTCTCATTGAGTTCGGTAACTGCTGGTCCTCCATCCGTAGTCTTATCTGACGGTCAAGAAATTCACCAACTTTCAGTTTTTCATCGGTAATGGCAGGGGAGCTTGGAACACAGATTTTTGAAACAGTTTTCTTCTTTATAAGAAAGCTTTCACAAGTTGCTTCATCAAACCAAGCTTAATGTGCAGTGGTGGAAGCAGGATCTTCTCTGGATCAGCAGAACTCACTTTCACGATGTTTATCTCTCCAATTTGGATTTTTATTTCTTTTTCGAGCCACACTTTTATCCAATGTTTACTCTTTGCTCCACTGTACAATGAACGTAAAAAACAAAGATATTTGGTGTACCCGCCTTGCTGTCCCAGAATCATTACCAACACATACATCCCATTATAATAATCCAGCTGTTTTCTTTGTATTTTACCTTTTCCACATTTTTTTTCCTATTCTCATGGCAATCGTTAAGATGCACTGAATGCCCAATTGGAACAGAAGCAAATTTATTTTCATCATATAGTGAAACACACGTGAGACTTCTCTTTCAGCTGTCGATAATCTCCATTCATCTGGCTGATACTTACTGCCCATTGCTTCCAAAAGACATTTCATGTCATCCCAAAATACAAATTCATCCTCCATTTTGATGAACTACCATAAATCCTCTTTCCTGTTTCTGAAAAAAAAAAAAAAAAAAGTTGGTTCTGGAGGTAGTTTTTTTTTTTTTTTTTCATTCGAACCTGACCCCAACAATTCAGCAGACTCCTCGGATTATCAAGGTCTCTCACTAAATTATTAATTTTAGCCTTACTAAGAAAAAAGTATATATGTCATAAGATCAAGACATGGATCACCGAAATCACTGTCCTCATCACCATTTTCTTCAAATAGACATCAATCCACTTCATCTTCAGAAAAACCTAATGTACTGAAGACTGGACTAGTTACTTCATCGGTGTGGGGGATTGGTCTTCTGGCTGATGGGAGGTCAGGATATTTTAAGGCAGATTTTTTCTTGGTTCTGAATCCTGAAGTATTGACAAGGCAGAAATAGCAATCATCGAGATGATTTTGCAGTTCCCTCTGGACCAGTGGAACCTTTCTTTTTCCTTTGGTCCATTGTCTCTGGTTTTCAGCACAACATCGCCAGACTGAATGAGGGTCCCAGGATTTATCTTGGTCATCCAGTTTCATTCCAAAATATGCACGATATGCTTTTCCAACAAAGTCTGATATTTTGGGTCCGCTGTTTTGGTGCAGCAAAACATCCGCAGATGTAACAAAAGATATCTAGGTCAATTTTACACACTCATAGGTTAGCTGCCATAAATACAACCTGCGAATGAAAAACAAATGAGCAATACAGTAACACTGAGAGAGCTGAGCAACTACAGCAACTCACAATATTTAACAGAAGTAATAAGAATAACAATATAATAAATATAAAAATATATGATGGTCAATAAAAGTAGTATAGAAAACATGAAGTGTTAACAGAACTATGAAAAGTAATGAGCAATTGCAAGAGTCATGCAACTAAATCGAGTTTTCCCAATAGAATATGACCTACTATTTTGTGGCTTAATGTGACGTGCCAGCTAAAAACTGAAGCCATGTTCGGAATCAGCGACCTTTAATTACCTTGAAAAAGTGTTATTTGTTACTCAGCAAAACTGATGCAGGGCTATGAAATTAGAATAATAATAGTAGTAACGTAATAATAATAATCATCATCATCATCATCATCATCATCATTATTATCATCATCATAATCATAAGAAGAAGAAGAACAACAACAACAACAACAACAATAACAACAACGATAATAATAATAATAATAATAATAATAATAATAATAATAATAATAGTTATAATAATAATAATAGTGAAATCGACGTGGCTGGGAAAGTGTTAGTTTAGTGGTGACTGATGGTGGTAATAATCGTGCCAGTGATGAGTGATTAAGCAGGTGTTGGAGGAACCTTCTTAATTTTTTGGCTTTATTTAATCTGATATAGGTTGTATTCTAAGTTCCGTAACACCTCTTGCTTAGCAATTTGTTTTTGAAAATTATGCTTATATATACTCCTGTATGTTACTGGCGCAAATTTGTCGCCATTAATGGCATATTAATAGCAAACAAGAGACTATTAAAGTGTAGTATGAATAACACATCGTTAAGAAAAGGTGCTGTGAAATATCTAAGGCCACGTGCAATAGCATTCATAGTTTAAACTGACTGCTTTTCATTAAGACAAGTATCACAGAAATAAATGTGAACGTTGGCCTGAAATGGACCACGGATGAATGGGTCGCTGGTGCGTAAATTAAGCCATTATTTTAGATGGAAAGTTGCTATTAATATTTGTATAGGGTTATTATTAAATATGATAACATAGGAGTAATTGCGCAAACATGAATATTATTATATGATAATTGAATCAAAGATGGTGTGAAAGAAAGAAAATAAAATTAGTTACGCTGTGAAGGAAGAAACATAAAAAACGGAAATGGAATGAAAAGGAAAAATGCATAGATGATGAGAAAGTCGAGAAATGAATAGATGGAGAGAAACATGGAAAACGGCAATAAATATGAAAGAAATGCCCCCCCCCAAAAAAAAAAAAAAAACAGAGAGAAGTGAAGAAAAATATGAAATATACTGTGGATGAAATAGATCAAGAGGGTGTGAGACAGAAGAGAAAGAAATCACGTAAGTGTTAAGTGTGTGACTCCGGCGCCACCTCTGTAAGTTGTGGGAATTATTGCCTTGTTAGTCCTTGTTGGCTTGTGCACTTTACGACAAGCGTGTGTCAGTGTCTTGCAACCTGCAGGGAACGATATTGTTATTGGGTTTTATGGTATTTTGTGAAGGATTCAACAAGTTATTGATTGTTAGAATGCTTTTTTTCCTTGTGTTTGATCATACCTCATCCAAGATATGGGAAAAAATTATGATAATGGCGGTGATGAAATCCTACACATCTTTCTATTACCATTATTGTCCCTATAATCCAAATATTATTCAGTTGTTAGAAAAAGACAGGAGAGGTTTCCGTCTCATGTAAGGTGGTTTGTTGTTAGTAACTAACAGCCCAAGAGCAATACTGTAATGATTGTTACTGACTGCTTTAATGTTTGTATTATTGTTGTTGCTGCAAGGAGCCAAATATTCTAGACGCACAAAAATGAAACCAGATATTTTTTGTACAGATGCAATCAATTTACAATTCATAACCCACAACAAAGCGTTGATAGTTGTCTACGGGGCTGTTTGATTGATACTTGTAAATAAAATACTTCCTCAACAAAGCTGACAATATTCATGTTTCCCTTAATTTATTCTGTTTGTATTGCATGGACAGTGCAGCCAGAAACAAAAGTTTGCCTGGCACTCTAATGTGTCTAGTTCACACACACAGCCTGCCCGTCACTTTCCTCTCTGACTTGCAGTATGAAAGAAAATCATCGATGGACTAACAGAAATTCCAAGCATCTCTCTGCTATGGAATATTAGCCAGCAGAGCAAACTGATAAGCATAAAACGTGAAATAATAGGCGAAATATTGTCGCCGACTGCACATGGGAAGCACTGAATATGAACGACCTCATTCGAGCATTCCACCGGCGCACTACCATACTTCAACATGAAAAAAAATATATATAAACTAAATATTTGCCAGAGCATTTTTACCAAGAGTTGGTGACCCGCGGACACGCACAGGAAAATAACATAGGGTCAGGGAGAAATATTGGCAAAAAGGAAGATAGATCGGAATTCGAGACGCACTCATTAGTAAAGGAGGCGGGAAGGGTATGTCGGAAGTGCAATGGTAACATATCCGACTCGTTTCTAAAAGACTTTGACCTTGAATCTCGAGCCAGTAAGACTGGTGGACAAAGTTTACTTGAGCCTATGTCCCTCTTTACCCAGTACTACAGTTGGGTATTTGAATATATATCCGAATATTGTGCGTCATACTCGAAGACGTTACTCTTAATCTTCCTCTTTACTGGAGACTTGTTCTAGAAAGTAACAGATCGTATTTAACAGTACTCTTATTCTTGTTAGCACACGACACCGTACAACATCAGCACAAGTGATGAGTTTTGCATAATACACTTTAATATTTTTTTATTAATTTATCAGTTGACATTAGTGGTAGGTGGGGGCACTCACCATCCATTCACTCGATATAGTGCTGCTCTCGGGTGACTGCCCTTTCCTCTCTTCGTTCCTCTTCGTTCCTTCCTTCTTCTTCTGTCTTTACTCTTCATTCTTCTCTCATCCTTCTGCCTACGGGTGACTTTACACTCCCTCTTCTGCCTTTCTTTCCTTCATTCTTTCCTCTTCCTTCTGCCTATGGGTGACTCTATACTGAGTGATAAGCCAAATGGTTTCCTGTACACATGGAAACCCATTAACTATGCTGGGCGGTAACCATAATTATAACCATTTTATTGCGCCTGGTGGTTTAGTGGGCAATTAAGGCTCTCCAATCGGATTGAGCTTGTACAGGTTTATGTCCAAGGGGTGATTGGGGTTTATTGCTCAGATAATACCACTCAGGGTTGAGTGAGGCTGGCCACTCTCATCTTGGATGTCAGGACCAACTTGCCTAGCCCCGGGCTCCTACGCTGCTTATGGGACAACACAAGATTAGATGAAGATGATGAAGATAATGCTGGCATAGTTTGTATCGATAACATACAGTAAGATATTCATGTGTATAATACAAAACACAGTATAACTCTGAGGAAGAAGTCTGGCGAAACCTCAAAGCCAACAAGAATAAAGCTTTCATTATACCAATCCATTTTTGTCATTCATACTGATATGTGTTCAGATGTCAGGTAGTTTACAGTATGATACAGCCCCACAGTAATTAGTAAGCTTGAGCACAAAACCTGCAACTCGAACCACATGCCCAGATTATGTAACACTGAAAAATATGGTTTTATAAGCATTTTAATATATTTCGTACGTGTAACACTGACAACGACGCTTAATATCCTTAGGCCAGCTGTAACTGAGATATGTTTGCGACAACTTGAGATGATTTGGAAACCTAAAAGAATCTACATTTATACCATGGAACGAAGAGTCGACTAAAAACGTACTCAGATTAAAACTGCCACATACTTTTAACACATGCCTTTCGGGTCTTTTCGACCCTTTTCGGAATGGGTCGATCTTGACTCTCCCGAAATTGCTCCATTTAAGATACAGACTAGATACGCAAATTCATTCTAGACAACTTACCAACCAACATAGCTCCAGGCCAGATGGAATTCCTCCAATAGTTTTGAGAAAGTGTTCCCCAGAACTTACTCCTGTTCTAGCTAAATTGTTCAGACTATGGATAAGTACATCTTCTTTCCCAAATTCTTGGAAAGAAGCCAGTATCCACTCAGTTCCAAAGAAATTGAGTCCTCTGGGGCACTGACCAATAGCTGTCACATCTTCACTTGGTAGAGTATCTGAGATTGATATTAATAATCACATTGTTAAACATCTTGAATTCAGCAACCTAATTAGTCACAGACAGTATGGTTCTCTCCACGAAAGATCCATTGTTCAAGTACTCAGTCTCCTGACTCATACCATCCATCAGTCAACTGACCAATACTAAGAAAACCATGCAGTAGCCCGTGATATTTCTAAAACCTTTAAAGAGTGTGGCACAGTTCTCTGCTGTCCAAACTCCCTTGCTATGGCCTATCATCTTTTGTTCCATTGATTTCCTCAAATCTCGGTGACAGAAAGATAAGTGTAAAAATGAATGATGTGTATTCCAATTTTCACTCTATTAATGCTGGCGTGCCTCAAGGATCAGTTCTGGATCCAACCCTATTTCCATTTCACATTAATGATCTCTTATCTCTCACCCATAATCCCACCCATTCATATCCAGATGACTCAGCACTTCAGATTTCATTCACATTTAAACACCCATTCACAAAGTTTAATTTCTCTAACATACAATTCAGAACAGCACTGTCCATTAATCAATACTTACAGTGTCTAAGATCACTGAACGAGGACAATATAACACTGTCTTACTGAATGCTAGGAAAACCAAGTATATACAGAACAGTTTATCAATAGACAGATATTGCCTGATTCCTGTATTCAGTGATACTATAGTCTATTTGATTTACCTGTGCACCTGAGTTGTATGGGGCAAGTAGAGTGTGTTTGATAAGCGGCTGCTGATTGGCCGACGATGATATCATTGAAGCAAATGCAGGCACGTATTGTTATGCAACGTGAGAATGTAGGTGTACACCCTGGGTGGATAATATAGTGCAACATGCGGACGTAAGTGTATACCGTGGATGGATGCAGTGCAATTATGGGGACGTGGGTGGGTAATTTACTTTATACGTCACTCGTCGTTTTATGAAACTTTATAATCAGCTTTAATTTTCTTTGATAACGGTAAACATTTAAAGCTAATTTTGGTCTCTTTAGCTTCGGAAATTATTCCACATTTCAACTGGCTGCTTATAAATGGTTTACAAATATAAATATATATGCTAAAATAAGAACAGCTGTAGATTTACATCATCGGCGACCAATTAGCAGCCGCGAATCAAACACACCCTACTCAGGCCATGCATCTCAGCTGTACAGGTCAATCAAATAGACTATAATACTCCTATCTAAAAGTACTGAAAATCTCGGTGTTTCACGTAACAATGCCCTCAGCTGGACCTCCAATATTAGATTACTCACTAAACTGCTTCAAAGAAACTTGGATTATTGTACAGAATCCGCAACTTCTTCACTGACGAGCAGTCAGCTATAATTTACATGAGTCATGTGTGCTCTCAGCTCAGCTGGAATAGTGCTCACCCTTGTGGAGTGGATGTGGAGAGGTTGCACTAAAACAACCGGACAAAATTCATAGCAAAGCTGTTAGGATTTAAAAAAAAAAAAAAACTGCTATTACAAATGAACTACCTTCCTACAAGTGAGAAAGAATGTTGCCTCCACTGCATTATTTTACAGATACTTCTATGGCAAATGCTCAGACGAATTTGCATCCATTGTGCCACTTAGCCATGCCTTCCCCCTTGCTACACGAGCATCTGGTAGAGCTCATGATTGTCACACTGCCTTATTGCAGAACTTCTGCCTATCAGAATTCTTTTATTCTCCGATCTACATCTCTTTGGAACTCGCTTCCCCAGGATGTTTCCCCCGCAAACTTCAACGTATGGCTGTTTAAGTCCAACTGTTCCAGATTTGTTGTGAATGTAGGACACTTGTAATCTGGTGTATGAAATCATGTTTTTTTTTTTCCTTCCTCAGTTCATCTTCTGTAAAAAAAAAAAAAAAAAAAAAAAATCATCTTTGGAATGACGTTCCACGAACGGAGGCAGCATTATGAAGCCGCTCATACATAATACGCATCAATGTACACACACACACACACACACACACACACACACACACACACACACAAAAACCTCGCTGGCTCAGTGGTAACGTTCTCGCTTGCCATTGGTAGACGGGAGTTCGAGCCTCGCCCAGGTTGCGAAAAGTTTCACTGACGAAGTGGGTGGGTACTGTCCCCCTTGAGCAAGGGATCGGGTGTGTGCGTGTGTGAAGGTCACAGCCTTGCCCTTAGATCGGACTATATGAGCTCTCAGCTCCCTTCCGGGAGGGTAAAACTGACGATCAAGACCATCAAGTGATCCTGACCGACCCGGTGAATTACACACAGGTTGACACAAGATCTGTGACAGCCTGTTTTCTTGCAAAGCAACTTCTGAGAAGTAACCATTTCCCCACACCATCTAATGGCAACAACAACAACAACAAAAACAACAGCAGCAGCAGCAACAACAACAATAACAATAACTACAACACAACAACAACAATAATAATAATAATAATAATAATAATAATAATAATAATAATAACAATGCTGAGCCGTTATTACATTAGCATTATAAGAAAAATAAACAATTGTACATATTAAGGGCCCTCACATTTCACATCGACAACAACAATGTATAAAACTTGACATACCTTGATTCATTTTTTCTTTTAATCTCATTTTAATCAACAGTGACCCACGTCAGCTAAATCGGACCACTCTTTACCTCAGCCAAGAGCGCCCCAGGATAGTTTTACTCTTTCTTTATTTACTTAACTAAAAATTCAATGCAGAGGAGTAACAAATCAACAAGAAATTATGATGTTAATCACGTAGACGTGCTGCTGTAGGATGAAGACGCATTATTTTGCTTTCACCAGTGGCCTGTGTAAAATAAAAACTGCTTGGATAAGGTGAATGAAATTTGGTCACCGCGGTTGAAAATTACTGTCTTAGGCCGCTTTGACACGAGGCCACCGGTGGCCGCCACCAGTGGCCTCCATTGGTGGCCCAGTGTGAAGGGGCCGGCAACTGGTGGCGCCGAATGAATGCTCCGATTTGAAAAAATGCTTTACAGCGAATGGCAGCAACCGCCAGTGGCGGACACTAGTTGCGCGTGCGAGCCACCGCCAGGAGCTGGGTGCCGGCCGGGCAACCGCAATGGCCTCGTTTAAAGGCTCCATTGAAAACTATGGGAGGCAACTAACTGAAGCCACCGGTGGCATCATGAGATTTCTGCCACACTCAAAAGGCAACTGTAAATTGTGGATGTGCCTATGATTATATGAACACTTGTATTCAAAGTGGAACTGGAGATTTCGTATCACCTCATCCTTAGCTATTTATTATGTACATTACACTTTAAAAGCACTTGTATATTATTGATCATAATTTGCCAGTATCACAAAGAAGTAAGCAGCTAACAAGAAATACTAAGGAGTAATATAACACAATAAATCGCCAATGAAGAGGTGCTCCGTAGTCCCTGTACCACCTAAAGCAGTGCACCGCAACCAGTGTGCCGCTGTTGGCTTCCTGGTGTGCCATGGTACATTACCCTCCTCTCTCTAATATATTTATCGGTCATTAATGCTAATATATTCATGGCATACATAAGTTAGTTTTGGAAATAAGTAAACAGATATATCAAAAATCTCTGTTCATTTTCTTATATTTCTGTAAAACGAGGAGGCTACTTAAGAAACCGTCGCCAAGAATTGTCTCATTCGGACAAATGTAGAAAGTTTTGGTGCGTGAAATCACCTTGGCCCTTGAGTCTTGCATATGTAGGGGCATTCGCTGCTGATGCTTTAGTGTTATTATAAGAGTTTACTCTGACATTGGGGTATTAACTCTGAAGAAATATCTCAGCAGAAAGCTCTTGTGTTGTACATAACAGTGTGATTCGGTTCGTGATCCTTTATGCTTCAGCTGCTGAGGCATCAGTTGGTTACATCTCTCTGAAGTCACGAGAGGAACCTGTGGATATTAAGAACTACTGTGACCTCAGATTGAAATTCCGTAAAGTACCCTTAAACACATGTGTAAAGTGGAAGAGAGAATACCCAACGATCTCCGAGTGTAAAGTCGACGTGATATTGTCATTTGCAACAACATTAGTTTTAATCACACACACCACAAACTCAGCCAGGAGACAGGTCGTGTGCTGGGCAATCCCCAGGCCCTGTCTTCCCCCTTACCCCACTCAAGCCAACCACCACCAACCGGGCTACAGCAAGGCCCGGTCTCCTCTAATGAAGAGAGAATCAACAACAACAGCAACATTAGTTTTAACTAAGCTTTTATAAAGAACAAAATCTCAAGCCACCCTGTAAGGAACTTCGTGTAAATCTCTTTATAAGAGAACTATATATTAAGCACCAGATGCTTCTCAAAATATCAACAAATTTCTCATTACTTTTCTATGAGAGTATCACATCCATGTTTCATCTTGGCAAAACACTTTTACATTATTATAAGAGAAAATTTAATTGATAATTTTTATTCTACGTGTCACTGAAAATATAAATTTTAGTAAAAATGTTCATATAATAACCTCTCTCGGTAAAACTGCTGATTATATTTTCCGAGAAAAAAATAGTTTGATAAATTATCCCATGTGAAGTATGCCAGTGCAAAATAGTGCATGTATTCTAAGTAATCTTTATTTCATTTTTTTTTTTTAATTCCTTGTACATAAAAAATCATTACGTTACTTTAAATACTCGGGACTATACACCTACCAATTGTGGCTTCCTTCCCTAATGACTTAGATAAGAACATCTTTGCGATGCTGATACTTATCGTGCTAAGTATTTTTTTTATTTAAGTGTGCTGTAAGAGCTCAACAAATTGAATAACGCTCGGTGATGTAAAAACGGTTGCAGAACGCTGACCTACAAGACAGCTATTGTCTCGAGGAAACCGTGGACGTCAGAAAGATGGTAAACGAAGATCTGGTACACACTGTGTTGCGATATAATTAATGAGGCAGGAAAGCTTATTGTGAAGTACTGAACATAAAAAGACAAAAAATGAGGAAAGTCAAAAGGACGAGAGAGAGAGAGAGAGAGAGAGAGAGAGAGAGAGACTTTGGACGGGCCTGGAGAGAAACAAATTCTTTGGTAAAGGAGAGGTGCTTAAAAAAAGGAAAATATATGACTTTGAAGTTTAATACAGAGGAATGAGTGTAAACCAGGAGAAGAGGGGAATTTAAAAAAAAATGCATGAAATAGCAAGAGGGAAAGAGAAATCAGTGTTCAGTTTCTACTGAGAGAAAAAGAGAGTAGAGCAAAAACGAAGTTATATGATGAAAATAACAAGTAAAGAAATGGTTAGACAGAGGATAAAGGTAACATGTCAGACGAAGAATTATTAAGAGTAGTATGGAAGGGAAGCATGCCGTGTTATCGTTGATTTTCTCTTGATGTCGCGTATTATAGAGAAAAATTACCAAACAGTAAAGTTCTTATATAAATTACAAAGGAAAAGGCAAAAATCATTTTGATAACGTAGTACATTAAGCGAATAAACGTTGTTTTGTGTGTGTCCACATTCGACCCCCCTCGGATTTCGTCGTGCCATACATCGAAAGACAAGGAATGATGAGCCGACAACGACGGCGTGCAATCATTTGCGTGCAAGCCATGCACACTTTTGTGCCCGATTTTCCGCCAGACAGTGGGAACCCTCTCCAGGTCATACCGGTGGGTGCAATGAGCAGAAATTTCGCATGGGCATGCTTGGTATGTCAGAGCAGGTCCATGTCAAGTTTGGGTTAGTGATTATCTCGGGGGCCGCGTAGCAGGTAGTATCGTTTAACCCATCTCTTTTTATATGTCTTCGAGCATGCAATGTATGTTAAATATAATTTCCCAACCTAGACGTGCAAATGAACAAAGCTGCTGGTTGCTATAACAGTTCTTAACCGCAGGACTATATTGGCCAAACAAACTCACCGATATCAGAGCGGTAAATGAAAGCTATCCATCTTTGTAAGTGCATAACTGCCTAAGAACAGAGAGTTTCTTTTGACTTCTGGGATAATAGCGGTGTTATCGGCGAAAGCGAGACACGCTTTTCGTATGAAAACTATTGAAAAAATATAATCGAGGACGATGCCTGAGAGACCTTGGTTGGAGCAAGGGCTCATCTTGTATTAACCTGTGTGTGTGTGTGTGTGTGTGTTTGTGTGTGTGTGTGTGTGTGAGAGAGAGAGAGAGAGAGAGAGAGAGATACACCAGCTATTTTCTGCCTCCTGCCCCCGTCACTGCTCCACTCTCCTCCGGGTAATGATTGCCTTTACCGGTCTGAGGGAATTGAGGCTCGAAGCACTGTACCGAGAACCACTCATCTTCGTTTCATATACCAAAGCCGAATATAAAATGGATATAAACTGACTTAGGCTAGATATAGGACTTTGATACATGGTCGTGAAGAGGGTAGACGTGTTTTTCTGCGCTCTTCTCTAGTTTTCAGGGCTGCCTCACCGGCATTAGCTTCTTTTTTTTTCACCCTTCTGGTGACTCTTAGGTTTAGCTAGTACTCAGTTACCTCCCCTCCCTGTTAGTCTTGAACAGTAGGTGTCTGTTCTCATAAACTGAGTTTACCTTTGCTTATCGCCCACGGAGGGTCCCCCCCACTGATCGCTCTGGGGCGTGAATAAACACGGTCGGGCCTCCCTGGAGTGGTTTGAGAGGGCAACCTCAGACTTAGGTGTGTGGTCCCCGGTTGATTGGCCCTTGCTTGTTTTCTCTACTCCTTCCCACTTCCCCCGTTAGGGAGTGGTAATATGGCGGACGCCCCTACTGCCTCCCCCCCTTAAGGGGGGGAGGTGGTCCTGACCGACCCCTGACCGAACCACGGACTGACAACCTCCAGACAGAACGGCCCCAGACTCGTCTGCCCCGTGACATAAATGTAAATAATGCTGAATTCGTTCTCATCCATGCTCTAGGTTCCACTCCCTTGAGCAGTCTCAATACCTTCATGATTAAGAAGGTTATTGATGGCTGTGCTGGGGAGGTGGAACAAGTAAAAAAAACTTGCAAACGGAGACCTCCTCGTAAAGACTTGCAATTCTTCCCAGGTTAAGGACTTGTTGAAGCTGCGCAAGTTTCATATCTATGATGTCGAAGCCAAGATCCCAACTTCCATGAATTCCTGCAAGGGTGTTATCACTTGCAGGGATCTCATGGTGATGAGTGAGGAAGAGATCATAGAGGAATTCGCTCAGCAAGATGTCATCGATGCTAGATTTATCACCAGATTTTCGGAAGGTGTCAGGACAAAGACTACAACCGTCATTCAAACTTTTGGTAAAGTGTCACTGCCTAGCCAAGTAAAAATCGGCTATGAAATTGTTCATGTCCGGCCATACATCCCCAACCCTTTCCGTTGTATGAAATGCCAGTTATATGGGCACGGTGCAAAGACTTGCCGGGCTTCCCAGCCAGTGTGTGGCAAGTGTGCAAGCCAAGGTCATGATGCCGACCATTGTACATCCGAGACGGTCTGTTGCTTTCACTGCAAGGGCGCTCACTCCACTTCCTCTACGGATTGTCCCAAGTGGAAGGAGGAGAAGGAGATCTGCACAGTGAAGCCAACGGAGGGCATTTCCTACTACGAAGCTAGGAAAAAGGTGAAGGAGTTGCATGCAACTCCCACGCCGAATAGGTCCTATGCTTCGGTGGTAATGTCCCGTCCTGTGATGTGCTCTGTAGAGACACAGACTGATCTTGTCCTTCTCCGTCCTGTCACTCACAGTACCTCTCCATCTCGGCCTCCCATCCGCTCCAACTCTCTCACTGACATCCCTAAGGTTTCAACCTATTCTCAGGCTGCTGCTGCCTCTCCATCAGTACGGCCTAAAGCGAAGCCCGACAAGTCTAGTAAAAGTAACATGACCACCCTCACAAAACAGTCTCGTCCTCACGTTCTTCCAGTTCCCACTCCAGCGAGGGAGAGGAAGGTTAGCTCTTCCTCGGGGGAGTCAGGGAACCTCGTAATTGATGATAATATGGAGGTTTCCGTGAACAAGCACCGGGATAGGTCCCCCGGTAGTCGCTCGCCTTCTGGCGGGCGACAAAAAAAGACGAAGCACACTGGCCCCCAACGAAAATCTTAAACCGCCGCATTCACTCTATTACAGTGGAATTGTAGAGGTATTGGGAATAAGTTACAAGATATAGCAATCTTGATTCTATACACAGGCCAGACGTTGTTTGTTTACAGGAGACGCGCCTGGAGGATCGTCCTGATCCTCCACAGTTCAAACACTACCACTCGTATAGAAGATATGAAGGTCACGGAGTTGCCATTTACACACACAAATCACACCCACAAACGGAAGTGATTCTAAATTCTACTCTGGAAGCGGTCGCGTGCAGAGTAAAATTTAAAAACACGTATCTGTCTATTTGCTCTATGTACTGTCCTCCACATGGCCCCATTGATAGTGATGCTTTAAATTCACTATTTGAACATCTCCCTGGAAATAAGTTAGTGTTGGGCGATTTTAACGCCCATCACTATCAGTGGGGTAGCTTGAGGATTGATGGTCGTGGGGAGCAAGTAGCCGACCTAATACTACAGTCCAACCTCTGTCTTCTGAACGATGGTAGAGCGACTCGTGTAGATGATCGTACTGGTAACTTTTCGGCCATTGACTTATCTTTGGCCTCCCCTGGTATACATCAAGATCTCTCATGGGACCCTTACGACGACTCCTTGGGAAGTGATCATTTACCCATCTGTCTTTCTTATACACGCGACATCATTTCGGACCCTCCATCTCCAAAAATTTAACTATAAGAAAGCAGATTGGGGATCCTTCTCAAGGATTGCCAATTTAGATATATCTGGGGAGACCATAGATGTTAAGGTCGAAAATATAACTACTTCCATATTACACGCAGCTGAGGCTGCTATTCCCAAGACTTCTACAGTTCATGCGAAGCATAGAGCACATTGGTGGACGCCGGATTGCCGACAAGCATTAAGAAAACGCAATAGGAGACACAGGATTTTTGATAGTCAGCCCACTGAGGAAAATTTTATTGCATACAAACAGGCACGAGCTGAGGCAAGGAGAATAATAAGAAGGGCTAAACGTGACTCCTGGTGGTCTTTTGTGTCCACGGTGACTCGTACAACGCCATTACATAAAGTCTGGTCCACTATAAGATTATTAAATAATTAACGCCCATACTTCCCTGTGACCACCCTGCAGGTGAATAACACCACCTATGACGAGCCCGTGGACGTTGCTAACATCCTCGCCAGGAGTTTTTCTCATGTAAGTAGCTCAGCCAATTATGACCCGCGTTTTCAACACCATAAACGCACGGCTGAGCTACAGATATTAGACTTTGCCACAGAAGACGTAGACTCCCCATACAACCAAGAGTTTACACTAGATGAACTGCTCCTTGCCCTTAAATCTTGTGAAGACACCAGCCCCGGACCAGGCACCATCACGTACGGTATGATCCAGCATCTTAATCAGGACAACCTGATTAAGATGCTAGCATTGTACAATGAGATTTGGGCATCTCGAACGTTCCCAAACTCATGGCACTTTGCGCACGTCATACCGATACCTAAAGAGGCAGGTCGTCTTATGAATCCCACTTCATTTCGTCCTATTGTGTTGACTTCTTGTCTATGTAAGGTCATGGAACGTATGGTTAACAATAGGCTTCTTTTTGTTTTAGAGTCGAAGAATTTGCTAAATGATCAACAATGTGGCTTCCGTAAATACAGAAGTTCACTAGATCATTAAATGAATTTGGAGCATTGTATTGCAGAGGCATTTGCCAATAAAGAATTCATGATAGGGGTGTTCTTGGACATCCATAAAGCCTATGACATGACCTGGCGACACGGTATACTAATGAAGCTCTATGCTTATGGTTTAAGAGGAAATTTGCCTATTTTTATTTCAAATTTCTTAAGGGACAGAACTTTCTCTGTCAAATTGCCCCGTAACGTAACATCGGATATATTTATCCAGGAAAACGGGGTGCCACAGGGAAGTGTGCTTAGTCCTACTTTATTTAGTATTATGATCAATGATATTCTGTCATCAGCTCCCATGCCGAGGAATCTTAAATACTCGCTCTACGCTGACGATTGTGCAATATGGCACTCTTCCCGTAATGCACAATTTTCGGCTGGGCGGATTCAAGCAGCCCTTGACTCCGTCCACCAATGGGCCTTGCAGTGGGGAATTAAGTTTTCCGTACGTAAGTGTGCCGCTATAGTCTTCACTAATCGTAACGTACCTAATTTGTGCTTAACTTTGGATAATCAGGCGGTACCTTTTCAGAATTCTGTAAAATTTTTAGGAATACATTTTGATCGTAGAATTAATTTTAAACTTCACGTTAATACTTTGCTTGCTCGTTGTGATAAACCGTTAAATGTCCTCAAGTACCTAGCGGGTACTACCTGGGGTGCCGACAGAAAATCTTTATTAATGGTGTATAAGTCCCTTATTCGATTGAAGCTAGACTATGGCGCACAGGTGTATGGCTCAGCATCCGATGCCACGCTGAAAGGATTGGATGTGTTACAGAATAAATGTTTGCGAATGTGTCTTGGAGCCGTCCGGTGTACCTGTGTGGCTCGTATGGAAGGGGAGGCGAATGTGCCTCCCCTCCATATTCGCCGTGACCACCTGGCCTTGTCCTACGGTGTAAGAACGTTTAGGAAAAGTAATATCGGCAATGTGGCCTGTACCCCCTGCGTCAATACCACCACCTTCTGCGGGGGGTGCGTCGGCCACTTGCCGTTCGCCTCCACTTACTGACTCAGGAGCTTGGTGTGGACCCCAGTGACTGTGACAAGTTGGTGTTTAAAAAGATAGCTCCTTGGGAGCCACCCGGCTTTATAGTGGATGTCTCATGGCTCCCAGCACCAAAGGCCAAGGCGCCGGAGGCGGAGGTCCACCACTTGTTTCACAACATCATTGTTTGTCACTTGGGGTCCCATCAATTATACACCGACGGCTCCAAGTCGAGTGAATGTGTGGGTGCAAGTGTGTGGTCGACTGAATGTGCACTTAGGTATCGGTTGCCGACTCATACATCTGTGTTTACCTCCGAACTTTTTGCTATTGACAAAGCCATAGACTATGCTCTCAATTCTAGGTATGACTCATTTGTCATATTTTCAGATTCAAAATCAGCCCTTCAGGCAATTGCATCTTGTACTACGGACTCTCACGAGATCCAGGGCCGCATCGTTAATAAGTTGCATTCATGCAACAAGTCATTCACGCTGATCTGGGTGCCTGGTCATTGTCGTATCTACGGCAATGAGCAGGCTGACTTACTTGCAAAGTCGGCTGTAGAGCTCGAGGAGACTTGGGACGTTCCTCGTGATCTACGGTCGAGTCTCTATCTCGGAAAGAAATCAATAAATCTTCTGTGGCAAGGTCAGTGGACCAGACTAAATATTCCGTCCTGTAAGCCGTACCTGGGCTACTGGGACACCGCCAACCGCCCCAGTCGCCTGGAAGAAAAAGTGTTGGCACGGTTACTGCTCAATGCCACCATTTTAACACATATGAAACCTTATATGGAAAGACGCTTCCCACCGCACTGTGACATCTGTGATGCGGTGTTACCTATCAGTCATATCATCCTGCGCTGTCGGCGATTTATTCGTGAACGTGCTTCACTTATAAATTACTGCGGCGCAGCAGACGTCCCCTTCACCTGTCCACCATCCTGGGTGATGGGGACATTGTTATTTCTGATAAATTGATGGCTTTCTTGAGAGAGACCGGACTGATCAGAGTGATGTGACTTTTTTACTGTGTGGTTATGGTTTCTATGAACGGTAAATATGTATATATTGTAATATTAATTAGGGTTGACAGTTGATATATTTTAAATAGTTCCTCCTCCCACTGATCTATTTCTAATATAGATGTCCCCTACATTAAGCCAAGTACCTCGCCTGACAGTCACCAGCTGATGAGTGCAAGTGTGCAATATAGGAAGGTATTGGGCACTTGCAGTCGATGGTGGTCTGCTGGGAGAGGTTCTTCACTTATTGTATAAATTATGTAAATACATTATACTATCCTGCTTAAGTTATTCTAATTAGGGCCGACAGCTGACGTATATGGAAATGTTCCTGACTCGTCTGGTTCCCTTTCATATACTGATGTCCCCTATATTAGGTTGTGCCTCGACTGACAGTCACCAGGTGATGAGTGCAGGTATGTCATGTAGAAAGGCATAACATATCTGCAGTCGATGGTGCTCTGTTAGTCGAGGTATTTTTATCATTAGTTTAAACCTAGCTATTTGTCTCTGTAGGATTTATAGGTTAGCGATTTGTCTGTTAGGTGATTAGTTTTAGGGTCTTTAGATTAGTTTTTCTTTATAATATAAGGTATAAAAAATATAAAACCAAGAAAAAATACAAAAAAATAAAAATACAAAAAAATAAATAAAATTAAAATTATTATATATATATATATATATATATATATATATATATATATATATATATATATATATATATATATATATATATATATATATATGTACGTTTGCATGGAAGTGTGTGTGTGTGTGTGTGTGTGTGTGTGTGTGTGTGTGTGTGTGTATATGTTTGTATATATATGTATATATGTTTAAATGTATATACATATATATAGCCGGCCTTAATAACCAGGGGCTTCGGCCCCAATGGTTGATAGGCCAGAAAAAAAAAAAAAATTAGGCTAGATTAGTTGTTGTCAACCTCGGGGGAGTGAGCAGTTTCCCTGGGGAGCACGAAGACCAAGAGGAAAAATAATGAGTGGTCTGAACGAGAGAGAGAGAGAGAGAGAGAGAGAGAGTCACGATGACCCTTTGATTATAATTCGGTATCATAATCTGCCTCAGCTCCGCTCATTAATACAAACTACTCCTTGTGTCTGAGTAGTGAATTGGTTTCTTTCGTTTTTTGTTGCCTGGTCACCGTCCTACTATTATTTTTATTATTATTATTTTCCCTCTTGAATTATTTTGATCTTTTAGAGAGGATAAAGATACCAACAACTCTCGTATTGTAGGATGAAGTACACCCAAGCTGGTAAAGCCTGAACATCAACAAGTTCATTTTCGTTCCTTGTCTATACAAATCTGCCTTGCCATTTTCGCTATATATTTGAAATTACACAACTTCAAGTGACAGTCGCTGCCACGTCCTCAGGTAACAACTTCCGGTCTCACACACGTATTTGTTTCTTTAACTGACTGACAATTATATGAGTTAAAACAGCAACTCTCGGTATGTCTGTAAACTGAAAGAATGGCAATTAGTGTTTCACAAGGACAAAAGTTGAAAAAAATGTTAAAGAGATTGCAAATATACGTGCTGGTTTGATGTTTGTGACTGTGGGGTGCTGTTTTACGACCATGTTGTGGTGTTTATGATAACGAACAAGTATGTGTTGATTTGATGTTTATGACGAGGTGCTGTATTAATGTTTGTGGCCAAGTGGCAATGTTCCATGGCCATTCGGTATTGTTTATGACTATGAACATGTTGATATGTTTATGAACATAACCGTGTAGTGGTGTTTTGGTCTATGTGGTGATGTTCATTACAATGTGGTGATGTTAATTTCTATGAGGTGGTGTTCATGACCATGTGGTGGTGTGTTTGACCATTAGGCAGTGCTTATGACCATGTGATGATGTTTGAAAACTTGTGATGATGTCTGTGATCATGAGATTGGGTGTATGATAATGTGGTGATATTTACGATCATGACTGTAGCCATTCAGTGGTGTATACAACTATCTGCTGTTCATGACGATATGGTGTTAATGGCCAAGAGATGGTAATTATAAATGTCGGTGTGGTGATGCTCCGTGGTGTTTATAACCAAACTCAATCGGTAGACAGGTGGCCTGCAGTCTTAACGGACCCAGGTTCAAATCTCCGTTGGGGCAGGGAACAGTTTAAGGATTTCAGTTTAATAAAAACAGACTTTACTGACCTACCAGAAGACCCGCCGACATGTAAAAATACCCCCGCTAATACCAATACACCAGTCCTGTATGAAACAGCCCTAGCGTGTATTCAATATGGACGGTGGGTGTTAGCGCCGAAGTGGTGACATGTAGAGGTGTATGGTATGTAGGAGGACTACTGGGCCTTGATAGCAGGCTGTGAAGCCAATGCCCAGAGTTGGTCACATTAAAAAAAAAATGATGTTTGTTATTATTGTTACCAAATGGTGGTGTTTGTAACCAAGACCAAGTGGTGTTGTGTGGCCATGTGGTGGTGTTCATGACCAGAACCATGTTGTGATGTTTATAAGTTATTGTGGTGCTTTGTGACCTTGTGGTGGTGTGTATGACCATGTGGTGGTGTGTATGACCATGTGCTGGTGTGTATGACCATGTGGTGGTGTGTATGACCATGTGCTGGTGTGTATGACTATGTGGTGCTGTGTATTACCATGTGGTGGTGCTTATGACCATGTGGTGGTGTTTATGACCATGTGGTGGTGCTTACGACCATGTGGTGGTATTGATAAAGATGTGGTGGTAATTCTGACCATTTGGCAATGTTTATGATCTTTCCTGTGTCAGTGTTGTGTTAAAGTGGTGCATTTTGTTAACTATCAATGTCCATAAACAAGTATCTTTATGAGGACATGTTTACCGCATTGGTCACTCTCAAAACAAAATACAGAAAAATAAAGAAAAGAAACGTGAATACTATGGTGATATGAATTTTTCTCTCTGACACGAGGCCTCGCATTCAAGATCAGTAGCAAGAAATCGCTATCAAATATTTTAAAGTGTTGTGTACTATCCATTCCTTATATGTATTTCTTTTAGTTTAGAAGTTAATTAAAAACAAAATAGGGATCTAATTTCTCTTTTTTGGACAAGGCAGGGGTAGAGGAGGGACGCCTTCACGTCGTGGCTCAAAACCTTGCGACTCAGAGCCTGGTATTTAAACATCCCTGAACACCCCACCCCATTCCCCCGAAGACAGGGATGGTGGACTGCGGGAGAAGGGCTAATTCAGCCTTTATTCAACTGGGTTAATATCCGCAGCAATAAGAACAACAGTAATTCAAGAATAAGTTTTTAGTCAGATGGTAGCAGGAAGAGGGTAGAAGGGAGGAGAGGGTGGAGATGTGGACCAAGGCTAAAAGGGCGCAACCCTAAAAAGGTTGAAAACCGCTGGGCTTGAGGGAGGGGAAGACTATGGAACAGGGAAGGAAGAGGAAAGAGACTAATAGAACTGTTCAAAGGGAAGTGCCGGTAAGTTGAGAAGTAAACCGAAAATGAGCGAAACAATAAACAATGATGTTTGAAAGGAATGCATACGACTCTTCGTCTTCTCCGTATGGCTTTCCAAAACTACCTTTCCTCCACCATTCTAAAGGACGGTCCCTATTTGCGTTCCTTTATACTGTTTGTTTTCTTGTTACTCCTTTCGCGCTACTATTCCCTCACCCCCACGCCAGTCTTCCAACTTTTCCCTTTTCCAATTTGTTTTCCTCCTCAGCCTCTCACCCTATACTCCCCTCTCATATTTCCCCCTTGTTCCACCCTCTCCAAAGTTTGTTTATCTCTTCTGCCTCACTTCCCTCCCAGCAGCTCATGTTCCACTCCGCCTTGCTTTTCATCTTCCCTCCCCGTCGCCTTTTTCTCTCCCTTCCTCCCTCCTTCCACCAGCGTCCCTTTCGAAATCATTACTCGCTGCCAATGTTCAGGAGTTTCACATCATCCTGGCTATTTTCCTACATGTTTTCCTGGGGCTGGAGGCAAGCGGAGAGAGAGAGAGAGAGAGAGAGAGAGAGAGAGAGAGAGTCACTTGCAAAGAGAAGGTGATTCAGATTAACACAGCAGAGTAAGTTATTGAGACAAACAAAACTGATTAAAAAGGTTAGTGACAGGCGTGAAAAGTGAACATAAATGTGAGAACCTGAGCGAGCTAAGTAAAAATGGATGAGTGACGAGGAACACAGCCAAACAGAATGAAGAAAAAAAGAGTATAAGGAAGTGAAAAGTGTCTTAAAACTCTTAGGTTTCTATGACACACTCTCAGCTAACTAACATCATCTGGCATGAAC
>NC_137065.1:10995897-11005897 GCF_032717465.1 Coenobita brevimanus
ATATATATATATATATATATATATATATATATATATATATATATATATATATATATGTCATTTCCTGTAGCACCCCACGGGATGCATAGGACCTCGATGAACTCTCTCGACCAATACTTATCTCCTACCATCTCCTTCAGGTCCCACCAACACTCCTCTCCTGCTTCTCTTTTCATCGTCCTAAACCAGGTCTCCCTCGGCCTACCTCGGCATCTTCTTCCTCTAGCAGTCCACTCTGGCACATCCTGTATTAAACTGCCTTCTTTTCTATATATGTGCCTCAGCCATTTCCAGCAAGACAGTCTCACATATCTTGAATTGGTAATATCCCTTACTCTTTCATTTGTAACAGTCTTGCCACTTTACCCCACGAATCCTTCTCAGTATTTTATCCTCAAATCCTAATACTTTCTGATCTGCTTCAATTGTACTGTACCATGATTCATGCCCATATATTAAACTTGGTCTAACCATGGACTTGTAAATTTTTACTTTAGTATGTACTGAAAGCATATTATTATTCCAAACAGATTTCAACATTGCAACAGCTCGCCAAGCCTGTCTAATCCTCTAATCAATTTCATTGTTTAATTATCCATTAGATGATACAATCGTTCCCAGATATTTAAAATTTTATACATTCTTCAACCCATTATTCCCAGTTTCACAATCGATTTGGCTCTCCACATTAATATTAATAGTTTCAGTTTTACCACACTTTAGTACCAATCCCACTTTTTCTACTTCCTCCACCAGACAATCAAGCACCCTCTGTATCTCGTAAATACTTCCGCAAATCAGTTCAATATCATCAACTTAGTCCAAATCCTTCAGCCTCTCATTTTCTTTCCAGTTAATTCCTGCACCTGTCCTCCTTACAACCTTTCTCATAACATAATCCGTAACCATAACAAGCAGCAGAGACGAAAGAACTCCTCCTTGAATCACTCCTGACCTAACTTCAAATGGATCACTGAAAGAACCACCCACCATAACCTTACAATGAGTATCTTCATGCAGGCTTCTAATACTATTTACAGACTTTTCTGGTATATCATAGAATCTCATAATTTTCAACATAGCTCCATGTGAAACACTATCAAACGCCTTTTCAAAATCCACAAAACACATACTAAGTGACATTTTCATCTCATTAGCTTGCTGCATTAGATGTCTTACAATAAAAATCTGATCATTACATCCTCGACCCTTTCTAAATCCCGCTTGTTCCTCTCTTTAAATATTATCAATTACTGGCTCGATTCTGTTCAACAAGATTTTGGAAAAGACTTTTGCGACTACAGGTGTCAAAGTTATCCCCCTCCAATTTCCACACAACCTTAAATCTCCTTTTTTTGGTATTTTTATAATTACTCCATTTCTCCACTCTTCCGGAATTCCACCATTATCCCAAGCCACATTAAAAAGTTTCAAAAGCGCATTCATCAACTCATCATTTTCCACCTTAAGCATTTCAGGATATATTCCATCCTCTCCTGGGGCCTTAAAATTCGACTACACAGGTTAAAAAAAAAGTTTGGTTCGTAGCAATAATTCAAATATAGGCGAAGTAGACTTTGCTGAGTCTCTTCCATATCGATTTATTTAGCAAACTGCACATTATTATTTTGTTCGTTTTTCTATTAGGATTTCAACCTTACTTGCGTCAATAACATGCTTGAGGATAATGAGGTTAAATGTGCAGAACAAGAGGTGTTATGAAATCTTCAAAGCCATTTATAATACTAACCAATTTCTGAAGAAACTATGGAACCCACAACCCTCATTCACTTTAACCCCTTCATTTGTGGAATAGCATTAGCATCTTGCCCCTGCCACGTCCAGACGATTTTATTCAGCACATAAGTTTTTTTTTTTTTTTTTTTTTTTTTTAATACCAAGAGGGGAGGTATACAGCCTATCTTAACGTCTTAGTCAGCCTAAATCTGAATCAAATCTTGTGGCGTTAGCCTGACTAAGACTCTGGGTCCTTTGACTTACTATCAGCAGTTTAAAAGTATCTGGTGCTGGCAAAAGATTAATAGAAATGTTAGCTAAGCCATGAGAATTAATAGAGATGACCCAATATACCATCAGGTCAAATAGACGCCTATAAGAGCGTGGCCTCACAGCCACCTCGCCAGTATCTATCTGTCTATAGCCAGATGCCACATTCCCGTAAGGGGTGGCTGTTGCCTTTGAGTTGGTTGTTGTATGGGGAAGGGCACTAACCCTCTGCCAACCCACTTGTTGACAAGTAGAGGGAACACGTATGTGTTGGTTATATACTTACCACCCAGTGTTGTAAATGGTTTCTTGGCCTACAGGAAATCATTAGGCTTGTCGCTCAATGTAAAGCCACCTGAAAAGGAAAGAAGAGTGATAAAAATGACAGGAAATGGGAGATGTGTTAAGAGAAGAGAGCAGACACAGAAAAAATATGATAAAAGAGAAAGAAGAAGTAGGCAATACTCTATCAAGTGAGTGGCCGCTGTGGGTGTATAAGATGTGAGATCACTACTAACAGTATATATAGGATTTGTTTGTCAATCATCTTGTCCGCATAAACTTAAACTCACTGTCGCCCCCATATCAATGGGTCGGAGTGTGGGTTTCCAAAGGGAACATCACTATACTGTATATGGTGGTCTCATATCTTTACATCTGCAGTGGCGACTTGTCAACAACATCACTATACTGTATATGGTGGTGTCACATCTTTACATCTGCAGTGGCGACTTGTCAACATCACTATACTGTATATGATGGTGTCACATCTTTACATATGCACTGGCGACTTGTCAACATCACTATACTGTATATGGTGGTGTCACATCTTTACATCTGCAGTGGCGACTTGTGAACATCACTATACTGTATATGGTGGTCTCATATCTTTACATCTGCAGTGGCGACTTGTCAACAACATCACTATACTGTATATGGTGGTGTCACATCTTTACATCTGCAGTGGCGACTTGTCAACATCACTATACTGTATATGATGGTGTCATATCTTTACATCTGCACTGGCGACTTGTCAACGAAGCCTTGCTCTTAAAGGTGGTTAATCAACCTGATGAAATATTGCAAACTATTATTTTGAGTATATATGATGGAGATAATGTCAACACTCAGGCTGCTATGGCTCACTCTCGGGGAAATATACTCCTTTTCGCTATCTCGAATACAGTGCTAGAAGTGCCTTAATTTGTGAGGGTTTATGGTGACAGTATTAGCACTCCCAGGCTCCTGTGCATCACACTCCAGTTAATAAAAGTGCCTGTCGATAGCTGGAATTAGATCGAACAATTGTCCCAATTATGAACGAAAAAAGTGATAAAGACGTCATCGGAGTCAAGGGGTTAACCCTTTGCATCCGGTGACATGTTTTTGTTGTGGTTGTGCTACATACAGACGATTGCATTTATCTTAGGCAAACCTTTAGGTATACAGGAATTACTTAAATCAATATTCCACCCATCGACTTATAAGAACCTCAGCCTAAAATGTCCTCTGAAATTAGCAAGAACTATATACAAATTACTTCCTCAGGCTAAAGGGGTTTAATCAGTTTATCAATAAAATAATTTTTTCGGTTTATTTTTGCTGCCTCCAGACGATTATATCAAGCGTAGGAGAATTTCGAACGAGGAATATCAGATATTCCGTCATTAATCCCTCAGTAAGAGATCTTTATTAATTTTTTTATATTCAGCTGGAGATATTAACAATGAATAAAAAATACATTAAGGATAATAATGAAGCAAAACCATAACCTCGTGCTGCAGGGGTTTAAGCTGACTGAAAATGAGAACATAAATATAATACTAGAGTAGACGCTATCATGAAAGAAGCCAACAATTAAACAAATAAATAAAGATGCCATGCCAGTGAGGGGTTATCAGATAGCAGGTAAAATGTGAAGCAGGACTAGCGTGAGGAATGTGGTGTGATGTACATGTCATGGTGCACAAACGCTGGCCTGATGTATGAGAGGCGGATGTATTCACCAGGGACACCAATTATGCTTTATGGTGAATGGCTTGGGGAGAAAGGTCAGTACTCTCTCTCTCTCTCTCTCTCTCTCTCTCTCTCTCTCTCTCTCCAACATGCAATGCATTTAGTTTTCCTGCTTCCCTCGCTGTATCCTAATTAACACCATTCGAAAAGGATCTCATCTTACACTGGTAGGCAGGAGAGAGAGAGAGAGAGAGAGAGAGAGAAAGAGGAGTGGTGGGAAGAAACAGAGGCAGAAAGGAAGAGAATGCACTTCGAGTCAGGAAAAAGAAATATGAATGTGAGGCAGCAAGGAAGAAGGGAGGTATGAAGGAAAGAACAGGGAGAAAGGGAGACAGGGAGAGATAAGAAAAGCGGATGAGGTGGAGAGAAAAAAACGTAGACAGACTGGGAGAAATAAGAAGGCGGAGGAAGTAGGGCGATACTGGGGCGGGTGGATAGGGATAAGAAGGGAGAATATGTTATAAGAGGAAGGAATGGTTGAGAGAAGTGTCAGAACGACAAAGCAAAATAAAGGACGAAAAGATGTAGTGAACAGGTTACGAAGACGGAAGGAATCTGAGAACTTAGGAGCGGGAGATGTACTGAAGCTTCAACTTAGAATAAAAAAGGTAGATAAAGTAAATGAAAAAAAAAGTAAAAATACATTATCAGGTAGAATAAGAGACGGACACACACTCTGGTAATAAAACCAGGGGACAATGACAGGTAAGAAAATAAAGAGAAAAAGCTACATGGAGCGACATTAAAAAGGTCTGAAGAAAAGACGGTGTGCAATGAAATGATAGGCCTAATACGTGATCACAAGTAAGAGAGAGAGAGAGAGAGAGAGATTAGTGCAGGAAATGAAAAGAGGGGAGTGAAGGGCGTGATGTGTATGACGAAGAAAGAGGGGATGTTGTCAAAATGAAAAAAAAATGCCACTGGGAAGAGGAAGTAAAAGGAGGAAGGCAGGTTGTGCTGAAACAAGTACAGGACACTGAAATTATAGAGTGAAAATAGAGAAAGAATATTGAAAGGAAGGGGAAGCAAATTTTTGATAAATATAGAATCAGACAAATGCAAGGGTGGGAGGACTGGCAGAAAAAGATAAAAAAAAGGAGAAAGACAAAAATTAAAAGTGAAAGGGTAAAGAAATATTGGTGTGAAGAGGTAACAGAATGTATAACCAGAGCTGGTGATATCAAACCTGAAAATTAAAAGATAATTGGATTGGCTGAAAAAATGACAGGGAAGAAAGCAAACAAAAAGTAAGGAGAGAAGATTGGGAGAGTGAGTAAAGGGAGAGGAGAAACTTTTGATAGTGATAAGGAGACGACAAAACCATGTGAATGATATGTAAGAGGAAACGTAATTGGGACCAGTCGAAGAGTGATGTAGATTTGACAGCTCGAAAAAGAAATTACACTGCTGAGGGAAAAATGGAGGAAAAAGAGGATATGAGGAAATTCTGAACTGCTATTTTTTTCTATGTCCGACTCCGGGCAAAGGCTCCAGGGCCTATCCCAAGGCCCAGTAGTTCTTAACACCTCCACATGTCACTACTTTGGAGCTAACATCCACCGTCCATACTGAAAACATGCTAGGGCTGTCTCATATAGGACTTGTGCACTTGTATTAGTGGGGGTATTTTTACGACATGTCGGCGCGTCTTCTGGTAAATCAGTAAAGTCTGCTTTTTAATGAAATTCGAATCCTTAGGCTGTTCCCTGCCCCAGCCGGGACCTGATCCTGGGTCCATTAGGACTGCAGTCAGCCACTTTACTGATTCAGCCACCGCCTCCCCCAAGTGAGGTAAGTGTTAGTCTTATGTTACTGTTAAGAGAGGGAGGGTGAGAGACTTGAGGGAGAAATGTGAAAAGAAAGTGAGAGCAAACGAGAAAGTGGGTTGGTTGATAAAGTGACAGGGAGGAGTGAATACAGAAAATTGTGAGAGGGAGTGCTGGGAAGCGAAACGGATGTGAGGGAATTCAGAATTATTAGCCGGGTGGTATGTTACTGATAGAAAAGAGAGGGCAAGTGACACGTGGGAGAACTGTGAGAGAATCATGGGAGAAATATGTGAGTAGATGAGAGTAAACGAGACAGAACAAACTGTGTTAGATGGGAGAATGAGACCTATGTGGCGAGTGAAGCCTGTAAATTAGATGAAAAGGTGTTGAAAATGTGTGGCGGGGTTGAGGAAAGAAGCAGCTTAGAGAAGATGATTCAGCATACAAGAGGAATAATATAATGAAATGGGTGAAACCATAGTAAAAACGACACAAACACAAACAAGGCGAAGTGTGTGTGGGGAGGGAGGGGAGGGGTGTGGCAAATACTCAAGAAATGGAGGGAGTTTATGAGCGAAGTACAATTCAGAAACAATGGGAAGAAGAATATGGATGTTGAAAAATGTTTGCTTGAGTGAAAGGAGGTATGACAGATATTACAAGATAGGAGGAAACAGTAATGGATGAATATAAAAATGGAACATGTAACTACTGATGTCAGTCGGAACTAGGGTGGCTCTCGTCTTGCTACGATCGAGTGTAAATAATATTTGAGTATAATTTCCTCCGGGCTACTAAAGGCTCATGAATGCTTGTGCACAACTAACTTTAATGTGATGAAATGGAATATTCAAATGTTGCCGTTGATGATAATGGTGTTGATGGTCATGGAAAAAAATGGTGGACATCATATCTATCCCCGTCTGTCTATCTGCCTATCATTTTATATATCTGTCTAAATATCTATCTATATATCCGGCTAATAAAACTATGAGTCATGCGTGCTATTCGATAATTGATAAATGATCGCAACTATCATTATATACATTTTTAATATCAATGATTTGGATATTATTTCAGTGGTTGTATTACTGAGGGTGTCGGTGCTGTTCTTGGTTCCATGTCTGTCATCGCCAGTTCATCTCCGTAAAACTTCAGCAACATTGCAATGCTTGCTCTCGAAATCTGTATTGCAATATTGGCAAAATATTCAAGGAAACCTGCCAAAACAACAGCTATTACAAGACTGCTGATGACATCAAATTTGGGACTGATATAATTGTTTCCATCAATACTACAACTAACGATATGAAGAAGTGTTGGGTGTGCATGATTCAAAGCAAGAGTCTAACTGTCCTGCCTTTGTCGGACACCAATACACCCACAATTCCAGACTCACAGCCTTGCACCAATCTTCCCCACTCCTCACATCATAGCTACACGCTCAACCTTACGCCACTGTAATTTCCTTACTGCCTCCCTCCCACCTCAAACACCCATTTATATATATATATATATATATATATATATATATATATATATATATATATATATATATATATATATATATATATATATACTCGCAGCCAACACACACACAATATTGCTGACTTACAAACCCTCACATCAGCACTTCTAGCATCAACATTCTGCGAGGAGGGGGGGATATATCGGTAAAGTGCGGAGGAAGTACGTCAGTACCCTGGAGTAACTCAACCCAGCAAGATGCACTTTTTGACACCTTGGCCATGAGAACCGTCCAACTGCAATATTTTGGTGGCCTTCAAGTCCGGGAGAGTATGATTTATCTTCTCAATGTAAAGGAAATTTATGTAGTATTTTAGGAAAGGTTCAACATTTCACATAAAGTAGGCTAAACTCTTAAGAGATTTTCAAAAGTGAACATTAGAACATGCTTTTGATATGTTTCATGTGTCCAGCTTGGCTCAGTGTTACACTCTGTATTATTCTTCATTACTGTGTATTTTTATATACTGTAGCTGGTACATGCATCCTGCAATGATAACGTAAAATCTCACTGCTACACACGCGTCAGGAGGGAGGCAGACTGCAGGGTGAAGGCAGTAAAGCAGAGGTTGTGCAGAGTGAGAGAGGGAAAAATGAAGAGGTTTGGATAGCGGAGGGAGGGAGAGATGAATAGGTTGGAATGGTGAACGGAAAGAGGGATGAAGAGGTTGGAATGGTGAAAGGAGGGAGGAAAGAAGATGCTGAAATAGTAAAGGAAGGTAGGGATGCTGAGGTAGGGACGGTGAAGGGAGGGAGGGATGAAGAGGCTGAAGTGATGGAGGGAAAGAGGAATGAAGAGTTTGGAATGATGCAGGGAGGGAGGGATGCTGAGGTAGGGATGGTGAAGGGAGGGAGGGGTGAATGAGATGGCAAGGTGGAGAGAGGAAGAGGTTAGGACAGTGAAGAGAGGGAAGGATGAAGAGTTTGGGATGATGAAGGGAGGGAGGGATGGGGATGAAGAAATTGACATGGTGAAGGGAACGGGGCATGAAGAAGAGAAAATGCTAACGAGAGGGAGGGAGATGATGATGGGAAGGAGGGATGAACAGTCGGGCAGGGAGGAGGGAGGGGGGCATGAACAGTTGGGATGTCAGGACTCTAAAATATCATAACACACTACATAATAGCTAGTACCGTTTATATGTAATATAGAGGTTAGATGAAAGTCATGCCTAAGCAAGAGGGCTAGAGGAAATAACGTTCGCACATTCTCAGTTAGGAATTTCAAACACAGCAAAGAGTGACGCTGGATGGGAAGTCCCCAGGCTCGAGAATGTTCCACACACCCGTGTCCTTACACGTGACACAACCAGTCATATACAGGAGAAATGAGAGAGACAGGGCAGAAGGGGTCAAGAGAGAATAGAGGCAGGACGAGGAGAGGCAAGGAGCGCGCGGGGTTAAACCGCTCTCACCCCAGTACTGCTCTTGTAAGATACTATTACTCACCTCAGTACTACTCCTGAGATATTCCCTTTGAAGAAAATAAACTGCTGTCAAACCTCAGGCTCATCTTTATTTTTCTCCTGTCATCAGCGACAAGTACAACGAACATTCTCTCCTTTCGTAAAATCCCTACAAATCAACACACTGTTACAATAGCTCGGCGACGACCACGATATATTATGTTTACAATTACGATAGGGTGGGTTGGATAATGAAGAGGCTGGCAGGATGGAGGGAGGGAAGAATGGAGAGGCTGGCAGGATGGATGGATGGGGGGAGGGAGGAATGAATAGGCTGGCAAGATGGATGGAGGGAGGAATGAAGAGGCTGGCAGGATGGATTAATGGAGGGAGGGAGGAATGAAGAGTCTGGCAGGGTGGAGGGAGGGGGGAATGAAGAGGCTGGCAGGGTGGAAGGAGGGAGGAATGAAGAGGCTGGCAGGATGGAGGGAGGGAGGAATGGAGAGGCTGGCAGGGTGGAGGGAGGGAGGCCTGGTCTGCCATGGCGAATGAAGGAAGGTAAACAGGAGTTTTACTGGGTTGAAGCACTTGTTAAACACAGTTAGTTAAAAAATAAGTGCTAAGTAATAGAAAACCTGAAAATATAAGGGTGGACGAGAGAGTGGAGGAGCGATGCAAATGTGCATGCTTACAACCAGCTACCTGTTGAATAATATGTGACACACAAAAATGATGATGAATATAAGAATGGGAGCTATGACTCCTGACCGCTTGGAAGCTGACTGTTGATTTCGTGCCCTAAACTCTCATATTCTTCCTCCCCCCCATCTCTCTATTAACTTTCCCTATCTCATTTCATTCTCCTCCTTGTCCCTTCATTTCTCCTTCTCTCGTCTCTTCGGATCGCGACTTTTTACGGATTTCTCTTATCGTTCTACTTTCTGCCTCCTAGATTATGGACGATAGAAGAGCCAAATGGTGGCAGTGACGATCTGGAGAGAGTGTTACTGTGGTCTGGGTGGCCTGCGAAAGCCAGAGAGAGAGAGAGAGAGAGAGAGAGAGTGTAGTAATCATAGAATAAAATCAAAGTAAACACCATGTCTATGATAAAAATACAGAAGCTTAAGGAAAAAAAACAAAGTAAAACACCATGTCTGTGATAAAAATACAAATGAAATATTATTATGATAAGATGAGGAAGTAAATCATTCATAGCTTTTTTTTTTTTCTTATGTGCTCGACTCTGGGCATAGGCTTCTCAGCCTGCTCCCAAGG
>NC_137065.1:11010897-11035897 GCF_032717465.1 Coenobita brevimanus
TAGAGTGGACGTGACTTCATTGAGTTGGGTTGTGAGGTTCTGTCACATAGTGTGTTGGATTCTAATGACTCGGCGTTGTGATTCTAGGGCTGAAGCTAAATGAGTGAGATCAGATTTGAAGCCAGAAATGTCACGGGCTGTAGCAACACCAAATAAGCCACTCAGAATCTCATCGCCGAATTCGAAGAGACCTCGTTTCACACGAGAACGACCCACGGGTGTCTGAATGGAAAATGTGTCATTGAGCTCAGTGAATCTGTTACTTATGTATTGCAATTGCCAGGAGAGTGGGAGGAAAACGTTATAGAGATACTCATTCGGGTTGTGTGTCCCCATGAGGGCAGTGAGATGGTTCCTGATTCCGTGGAGCTGGTGCGTATAGGCAGGTAGGGCAATGGCTACATCGGCCAGGGGTGCAAGATCGTAGCGCAAAGAGGCGATGTCGTCGATAAGCATTACCTCGCTTCCCGAGCCGACCAAGGCCCCGGGACGTACTCCACCATCGTCCTGACCTGACCCAGACCCCAGGAGGGTCAGCACTGCCAGCAGGGAGATTGCTAACATCGTACCTACAAAATCAGGGTAGAGTTAATGGGGGAGGTCGTGAAGAGGTTGATGGACAGAGCGCAGTTTGGACCGATATTGATTGGTTGATGAATGAGCAGGTGGAGATGGAGATGAAGGAGACTGAGGGATAGGTGGAGACAAAGTAGACTGAGGGATGGGAGGAAGGGAAGAGGGGGCAGGAGGTTGTGGAAGTGACTCTTCCAACACGAGGCCACGGGGTGCTCGCTTTAAGTCATCGACGTGGACCCATCTGGTGTCCTTAGTGGACAGGTCCTGGAGGTGAAATTTGTTGCCTTGTTGAGTGAGGACTCGGTGGGGCCCTGTAAATTTGTCATCCAACTTAGAGGAACGCGTATGGGAATGAGCAAAGACAAGATCACCTACATTGATAGTGATAGGAGAGGCGGACTTATGTTGGCGCTGCAGCATGTCCTCCTGAGAGGAAGCCAAAGTGGATAGGACATACTGGTGGATTGTCTGGAAGCTGGCCAATTTTAGTTTAACATAATCATCCATGTTGTAGATGGGTTCTGGCTTTGAGGATAAGAGAGAGTATGGGAGGTCCTTGTCAAAGCCAAAGAGGACGAAGAAGGGAGATTCGGCAATGGATGCACTGATGGAACTATTGATGGAGGATGCCACTTGGGGAATCCAGTCATCCCAGGACGAACTATGGGAGCCTAGATGTCTGAGGCACTCTAATATTTTTCGGTTGTGGCGTTCTACAAGGCCATTGGAAGCCGGATGGTTAGGCACGACATTGCACTTACTGATATGAAAGTGGTGACAGATCTCATCTAGAAGGCTATTGTTGAATTCTGTACCGTTGTCAGTAAGAATGGTATGAGGGGTACTGAATGGGCAAATTACGTGATCTACAAAGGCATGGGCAACGCTCTTCGCGGTCTTGTCGGAGAAAGGTACGAGGACACAGTAGCGGGAGAAGTGGTCAACCGCTACGAACAAGTACTCAGCGCCAGATTCTGTGAGAGGTAGTTTTAAGAGATCGATTGAGACAGTTTCCTATGGTCGTGATGGGATTGGGTATTGTAAGAGAGGTGCTGGTAAGCCGGTTGATCCTTTGTGGCGGTGGCAGGAGAGGCAAGAGTCACAGTGGGCATTGATATCGCGGCGCATGGTTGGCCAATAGTATCTGAGACGTGCTTGGCGCAAGCATCGGTCTTTACCTGGATGGGAAGCCTGAGGAGTATTATGAACAATATGAAGAACCTTTGGTATCAGGGCAGTGGTGACAACAAGTTGACGTACTTCGTGATTGGGCATATCTTTGCCTGTTAGCAGTGTTTTCCTATACAAGAGATCATCATCTAGCATGAACTCATCTAGTGATACTGGCAGAGTAGGTAAGGTCGAGGCATCGCCAGATTCTAGGAAATAAATGACTTTGGACCACATGGGGTCTTGGCGTTGATAGTTTCGAACAACTTCTGACGTTAGTGTAGTATTTTCAGTTACTTCAGGCTGCAGTGATGTTATAGCTGCTGCTACGTGACGTGACAGTGCGTCTGCGACTACATTCAACTTGCCTGGTACATATTGAAAAGTGGGATTAAAGTCCTGGATGATGACAGACCATCTAGCTAACCTACCTGTTAGGTTGCGATTCTTGAACAAATCACATAGTGGAAGGTGTTCTGTTTGGATATGCACTGGATAACCATAGACTATATCTCTGAAATGTTTCAAGGACCAGATTACCGCTAGCGCTTCGAGATCTGTGACACTGTAGTTACGTTCAACGGTTGTAAGGGTGCGACTAGCATACGCTATTACACGCTTCCTTGATGCTTCATCGAGTTGCATCAAAACAGCACCAAGTCCAGTGCCTGAGGCGTCTGTGCAGAGAAAGAAGGGTGTGGTATAATCAGGGAACGCTAGAATAGGGGCATTTACAAGAGCTGTCTTTAGCTTTTGGAAAGCCTGTGACTGGTCGTTAGTCCAAACAAAGGGCACATTCTGCTTGAGTAAGTGGGTTAGAGGAGCGGTGATCTGTGCATAATTCTGGATGAAGCGACGATAATAGCCACTGAGGCCCAGGAAACTTCGTACAGCGTCGGTAGTGGCAGGTTCTGGGAAGTTAATGATCGCCTTAGTTTTATCCTCATTAGTATGAATGCCTTGTGCATCTACGACATGGCCTAGGAATTTGATTTTCTTTCGCAGGAAGTCACATTTACTGAGATTGATTTTCAGGCCTGCGAGCTGGAGTCGTTCAAAGACTTGCTGGAGTTTGGTAAAATGATCAGGGATGGATTTACTCACAACAATGATATCATCTAGGTAAGCAAAAAGAGTGTCCCATCATACCGCTGAAGACTGAATGGATAAGTTGCATGAACACGGAGGGAGCATTTCTCAGACCAAAAGGGAGTCTCTTAAACTGAAAATGTCCGGAAGGGGTGCTAAAGGCTGTGACTGGGCGAGAGGACTCTTCCATTTCAACCAGCCAGTACCCGCTGAGGAGGTCTAAAGATGAAAAGAGTACGTTATTGTCAACAAGGGATTCTAGCAAATCAGTGAGGACAGGTAACGGGAAACGGTCTGGAACGGTGACAGAATTGACCTTACGACAGTCGACTACTGGTCTAAAGTTGGTTCAGTGGTAGAGTGTGCGTCTCGTACACTGGTGGACCAGGGTTCGCGCCCCGCCAGGGTTATAAACTTTGGGAGTGTTCACCCGGCCACGTACTGCATTGGAGGACACAAGGGGTGCTGTGGTTGAACCAGTGTCGCTTACTGTAAAGTATGCTTGCACCCAGTTGGCTTGCGCGGGCCGATTACACTTGGTTCACAGACTACACACACATCCAAAGCCAAGCACTTCTCACCTTACAATCTCTACAAGACAGCCTAAGCCACTTGGTAGAGATACATTGGCTGTATCGTCCCGACTTCGGTCGGGATAGGCCGGTCCTGCAGTGGATACCCAAACGGCTGATGATGATGATATATATATATATATATATATATGTTTCTATTAATCTATATATATATCTATATATATATATATATATATGTTTCTATTAATCTATATATATATCTATATATATATCTGTATATCAATATATCTTTTTATATCAGTCAATCAATCTATTTACCTATCTATCTATCTATCTATATATCTATCTACTGTATATATATATTTATTTATATATATGTATGTACATCTATATATCTTTATATCTATATCTATATATATATCTCTCTCTATCTATCTATATCTATATTTATCTATCTATCTATCTATCTGTGTCTGTCTGTAACTTGCAATACTTTGGTGATAGAAACTCCGTGTACAAACAGCTAGATAAGGAGTTTATTACAAGCTCACAGTAAAATAGTCTGCCCTTCTCCGCTGTCTGCTATCAACTGATGCAATAACGCCGTCTTCAGGCGTGGGAAAGGGTGCTGACCTAGCAAGATTAGTGGGGGCATGTATGCATTGGGGGGGGGACATATATACATCGGGGGTAGACATATTGTGGAGGGGGTACACTACTCCCCCGGGTAGCTGAGACGGTGTCTCCTGACACCGGGAGTTAAATGGTGTTTGATTATAGTAGTAAGGCAGGACCGGGAGGTTTGTACAAGGGATAAGTATGATACAGGGGCAGTAGGGGAGACATGGCCATGTGGAGGGGAGGGAATTAGAAGGATATAGATATATAAGATATACAAGGAATAAGACATAATGGGAATTATACAATAATAGTTTGATACATGATAAACAAGGAGTAGATATGAGAGTTCTATTGTTGTTCTTCCTTCATTTTTTTTTTTTTTGTATTTTCTGTAGGATACACTGTCACTCAGTAATGTATGAAAGAAATACCATCATTTTCTAGTAGGCAGAGTGCTGTTCACAGTTTGGTGAATGGTTAGATGGCAATGGTAGTCACTGAATGTGAGGGCACTAAGTACGGGGAGTTTCTACAGCATGTGTAGGGCGTACTATGCCGGTAGCGACTCTGATTTCCTGGAGTCGACGTTCCGTTTTTCTGACACAACAATGCACTGCACAGATGATGAGTAGAAAACCTATGAAAGCGATAACCACAGGGGGAAACAACTGTTGGATGAACCCATGAACGGCTGAAGGCCAGAGATAATTGATCCATAATGAAATCACTGTCATTGAGGAAGGTGAGCATGCGCAAGTGAGGGGAGGTGATGGTAATGTTGGCAGAAGGTAGGGTTGAAGGCATGTCGATTGGTTGAAAGATGTCATAGGAGTGGTTACGAACAGCTTGGTGATAGCGAGTGGTGTAAGTGATGACGGACTCTGATTTGACGGTACAATAGTCAGGTGCTTTGTAGAGACCACTAGCGGGGATGGAGCGAATGGAAGAACCAGGACACATGATTGTGACAGAGATGGGAACAGCAAAGAAGAAGTACTGGACATGGTTGAGGTGAGCATGGTGGACCGGGAGGTCAGGAGCTGGGACAAAAGAACAGGCCGAGTAGATGGAATGGTTGCGAACTAAAGCAGACTCACAGGGTGTAGCACTGCTAAGGAAGATAGCGAAAAGGTTGGCAGCACAGAGACTAGAGGTCGGAGTAAGGGAGGAACATTGCTGGAGGTCTGTGGAAGAAAGGAAGGCAACGGAAAGATGATCATGGGAGAGGAGGAAATATTCTGAAGGAACAGATACCTGTAACAAGGAGTTGTTGAGGCGGAAAGGGAAGGGAATGATGTGGAAAAGGTTAAAGGTTATGGCAGAACGGAGAGAAATATGGACGACGACGTATGTAGTGAGAAGAGTGGCTTCGAGAACAGGATAATAATATTCAAGGGAGGAGTAAGGGAGGACTGAGGAGAGACCGAAGGTGGAGTGAGCCCATTCCAGGACAGAGCGGAGAGCTGAGACAGGTACTAAGTCGGCAGTGACACGTCTATTGATAGCATCGACCAGGATACGAACCAAGGTAGAGACTTGAGACAGGAGAGAGTCAAAGGCCAGTTGGAGATTATCCATGTTGAGTTTGAGGTAGAAGAACTGAGAGATAACGTTGAGATCTGAAAGGTGGCGTTGTAAGATATCGGTGAAATTGTTTAGAGTGGATGTGACTTCATTCAGTTGGGTTGTGAGCTTCTGTAACATAGTGTGTTGGATTTTAAGGACTCGGCGTTGTGATTCTAGGGCTGAAGCTAAATGAGTGAGATCAGATTTGAAGCCAGAAATGTCACGGGCTGTAGCAACGCCAAACAAGCCACTCAGAATCTCACCGCCGAAGTCGAAGAGACCTCGTTTCACACGAGAACGACCCACGGGTGTCTGAATGGAAAATGTGTCATTGAGCTCAGTGAATCTGTTACTTATGTATTGCAATTGCCAGGAGAGTGGGAGGAAAAGGTTATAGAGATACTCATTCGGGTTGTGTGTCCCCATGAGGGCAGTGAGATGGTTCCTGATTCCGTGGAGCTGGTGTGCGTAGGCAGGTAGGGCAATGGCTACATCGGCCAGGGGTGCAAGATCGTAGCGCAAAGAGGCGATGTTGTCGATAAGCATTACCTCGCCTCCCGAGCTGACCAAGGCCCCGGGACGTACTCCACCATCGTCCTGACCTGACCCAGACCCCAGGAGGGTCAGCACTGCCAGCAGGGAGATCGCTAACATCATACCTAGAAAATCAGGGTAGAGTTAATGGGGGAGGTCGTGAAGAGGTTGATGGGCAGAGCGCAGTTTGGACCGATATTGATTGATTGATGAATGAGCAGGTGGAGATGGAGAGGAAGGAGACTGAGGGATAGGTGGAGACAAGGTAGACTGAGGGATGGGAGGAGGGGAAGAGGGGGCAGGAGGTTGTGGAAGTGACTCTTCCAACACGAGGCCACGGGGTGCTCGCTTTAAGTCATCGACGTGGACCCATCTGGTGTCCCTAGTGGACAGATCCTTGAGGTGAAATTTGTTGCCTTGTTGAGTGAGGACGCAGTGGGGCCCTGCAAATTTGTCATCCAACTTAGAGGAACGCGTATGGGAATTAGCAAAGACAAGATCGCCTACATTGATAGTGATAGGAGAGGCGGACTTATGTTGGCGCTGCAGCATGTCCTCCTGAGAGGAAGCCAAAGTGGACTGGACATACTGGTGGATTGTCTGGAAGTTGGCCAATTTTAGTTTAACATAATCATCCATGTTGTAGATGGGTTCTGGCTTTGAGGATAAGAGAGAGTATGGGAGGTCCTTGTCAAAACCAAAGAGGACGAAGAAGGGAGATTCGGCAATGGATGCATTGATGGAACTATTGATGGAGGATGCCACTTGGGGAATCCAGTCATCCCAGGACGAACTATGGGAGCCTAGATGTCTGAGGCACTCTAAGATTTTTCGGTTGTGGCGTTCTACAAGGCCATTGGAAGCCGGATGGTTAGGCACGACATTGCACT
Source organism: Coenobita brevimanus (assembly GCF_032717465.1). Classification (NCBI taxonomy): domain Eukaryota; kingdom Metazoa; phylum Arthropoda; class Malacostraca; order Decapoda; family Coenobitidae; genus Coenobita; species Coenobita brevimanus. The sequence continues at coordinate 11,017,877 of NC_137065.1, forward strand.
TACTGATACGAAAGTGGCGACAGATCTCATCGAGAAGGCTATTGTTGAACTCTGTACCGTTGTCAGTAAGAATGGTATGAGGGGTACTGAACGGGTAAATTACGTGATCTACAAGGTCACGTGCAACGCTCTTCGCGGTCTTGTCGGAGAGGGGTACGAGGACACAGTAGCGGGAGAAGTGGTCGACCGCTACGAACAAGAACTCAGCGCCAGATTCTGTGAGAGGTAGTTTTAAGAGATCGATTGAGACAGTTTCCCATGGTTGTGACGGGATTGGGTATTGTAAGAGAGGTGCTGGTAAGCCGGTTGATCCTTTGTGGCGGTGGCAGGAGAGGCAAGAGTCACAGTGGGCATTGATATCACGGCGCATGGTTGGCCAATAGTATTTGAGACGTGCTTGGCGGAAGCATCGGTCTTTACCTGGATGGGAAGCCTGAGGAGTATTATGAACAATATGAAGAATCTTTGGTATCAGGGCAGTGGTGACAACAAGTTGGCGTACTTCGCGACAGGGCATATCTTTGCCTGTTAGCAGTGTTTTCCTGTACAAGAGATCATCATCTAGCATGAACTCATCTAGTGATACTGGCAGAGTAGGTAAGGTCGAGGCATCGCCAGATTCTAGGAAATAAATGACTTTGGACCACATGGGGTCTTGGCGTTGAAAGTTTCGAACAACTTCTGACGTTAGTGTAGTATTTTCAGTTACTTCAGGCTGCAGTGATGTTATAGCTGCTGCTACGTGACGTGACAGTGCGTCTGCGACTACATTCAACTTGCCTGGTACATATTGAAAAGTGGGATTAAAGTCCTGGATGATGACAGACCATCTAGCTAACCTACCTGTTAGGTTGTGATTTTTGAACAAATCACATAGTGGAAGGTGGTCTGTTTGGATATGCACTGGATAACCATAGACGATATCTCTGAAATGTTTCAAGGACCAGATTACCGCTAGCGCTTCGAGATCTGTGACACTGTAGTTACGTTCAGCGGTTGTAAGGGTGCGACTAGCATACGCTATTACGCGCTTCCTTGATGCTTCATCGAGTTGCATCAAAACGGCACCAAGTCCAGTGCCTGAGGCGTCTGTGCAGAGAAGGAAGGGTGTGGTATAATCAGGGAACGCTAGAATAGGGGCATTTACAAGAGCTGTCTTTAGCTTTTGGAAAGCCTGTGACTGGTCGTTAGTCCAAACAAAGGGCACATTCTGCTTGAGTAAGTGGGTTAGAGGAGCGGCGATCTGTGCATAATTCTGGATGTAGCGACGATAATAGCCACTGAGGCCCAGGAAACTTCGTATAGCGTCGGTAGTGGTAGGTTCTGGGAAGTTAATGATCGCCTTAGTTTTATCCTCATTAGTATGAATGCCTTGTGCATCTACGACATGGCCTAGGAATTTGATTTTCTTTCGCAGGAAGTCACATTTACTGAGATTGATTTTCAGGCCTGCGAGCTGGAGTCGTTCAATGACTTGCTGGAGTTTGGTAAAATGATCAGGGATGGATTTACTCACAACAATGATATCATCTAGGTATGCAAAAAGAGAGTGTCCCATCATACTGCTGAAGACTGAATGGATAAGTCGCATGAACACGGAAGGAGCATTTCTCAGACCAAAAGGGAGTCTCTTAAACTGAAAATGTCCGGAAGGGGTGCTAAAGGCTGTGACTGGGCGAGAGGACTCTTCCATTTCGACCTGCCAGTACCCGCTGAGGAGGTCTAAAGATGAAAAGACTACGTTATTTTCACCAAGGGATTCTAGCAAATCAGTGAGGACAGGTAACGGGAAACGGTGACAGAATTGACCTTACGATAGTCGACTACTGGTCTAAAGTTGCCGTCCTTCTTTGGTACTAAGAAAAGTGGGCTATTCCATGGACTGACGGAGGGTTCAATAATGTCCTGGTCTAACATGTTCTGTACCATTTGATCTGTTTGCTTTCTCTGGCTGTGAGGCAATCGATACGCTGGTATGTAAATCGGCTGAGTTCCTGGGAGTAGTTCAATCGTATGTTTGACAAGGTCTGTTCTACCCATCTGTTCACCGGGTAAGGCAACCACGTTTCTGTACGAGGTCAGAAGGTCGAGGAGTTGAGGCGTATGTTCTGGGAAATCTGTGCAAGTGAGATGTGAGAGCATATCGGGTGAATGCGTCGGCGCAGATCCCGTAGAGTTAATAGTATATACACCGATTGGCGTATCATCAGTCTGAATAGTAGGAATTGAGGAATCCTGGCACACCTTTACAGCCGCTGGGTATACTAGGAAGTCTCCAATCTTTACACCACTTTTAAGTTTTAGTGGAGCATTTGTGACATTGAGCAAGTACAGGTAGCATAAACTGTCCTCTAAGACTGTACACCACGCTGACTCATAAGTCAAGCCATTCACACAACACGTCTCAGGTAGGGTTAGTACATCCACTCCTTCTTTCGCACCGGCAACACAAACAGAGACTTTGGTGAACTCATGCGGTAACAAAATTGTGCACGTATTCGTTACTGCACGTTTCGCCTCTGCGTGTTGGAGAAGATCATGCAGACTGTGTGAGGTAGGTAACTGAGACATGTCTGAGTCAACGATAGTGTTGTCGGGAGAGGATGTAAGAGCCATGTTCGAGGGCTGAGATGATGTATCAGGAGACATGGAGGAATTTATGTCCTTGCTCGCAGTCAGTAAAGGAATGATCTCTGTATTCGCAGATGATGATAGTGGTGGTTTAGGCTGGGTTGGACTCTGTGGTAGTGATAGGGACAGAGGTAATTGAAGGACTGATTTGATCATAAGAACAGGACGGGGACATTCCATAGTGTAAACCGGGAATCCAGAAATGTCTATACTACCACAAGCAGGTAATAATGCAATGGAATGTTGTGCCATGGTGGAGAAACCAATAAGGGCATCTGCGGGATACTGCAAGTCATTAGTGACATGAAATTCAATGAGGATAGGGGGCAAAGCTCTGCGGAGTTTGACTTCAAGGGTGACTCTTCCCTTAACCTTAAACTCTGAGCCGTTAACACCACATAGGCGAATGTCTGGTGGTTCTAGGAAACTGACGTGGCTGTGATGGCGATGAATAATTTGTAAGGAATTTTCAGAGATGAGATTTACTATAGATCCTGTGTCCAAGAAGAATGACGTTGGTATGTCATGACTGCTTCCGAGAATGACTAAACCCGAGGATGTTATGGGACCTACATGGCGGATGGGGAGTTGGGTTTCTGGTTCTACGTGATATTGGTCCGATACGGGCGCGGCGCTTCCCCCGACTGTGGGCGGTTGAGGTAACGACATTCCTCAGTGGTGTGAGTCGTGCTTGATTTGTGGTATTTGCAGTGTGGACGACGTGAGCGGGAAGGCGTACGCTGTCTGGTTTGGGAGTGAGGACGTCTGTATGTACGGTCGCAACTGGATGCTCGATGTCCAGGATGACCACAGTACCAGCAAAGAATCGAAGATTGTCTGTTCCGTCGGGCGCTAGATTGATCACGACCTGCGGTAGGAGAGAGATGTGTGGGAGGTCTGCCGCGTGTGGTGGGACGGGAGCGAGATTGGTCTGGGGTAGTGGAGGTGTGACAGACTGAGGAGGCCAAGGGTTGGGTGGTGCCCTGACGCGTGTAGTTCGAACCTGTTCTTTCATGAATGGCTTTAGTGACCTGAATAATTTTATCTCCTGGATTGAAACCGATTTCCAAGGCTAGCTCTCGCTGTTTAGGAGTAAGCCAGTGAAGGAATCTGAGGTAACCAATTAAGTCAGCAAAGTTGGTGAGTGAAAGCATTGGAAGGCCATTCTTGTCTTCTAACCATTTCGTGCCTACCAGTAATTGGAGCATCTCGCTGCTAGTTGCTTTCATGGCGGCGGCAGCTTCACGGAGCTTGGCATATTGCGCTGGGACGCGCAAGTCCTCATCTAGTTGGTTTAGGAGATTAATGAATCCCATGAGAGACGCGGTATTTGAATGCTGGCAACAAAGGCTGATGAGTTCCGTACGAAAATCAGCAAAGGTACGAATGCTATCGAAATGTCCTGCACGGATCGCGGATCCGATGTCCGATTTACCGTGGTGCAAGCGACCGAGGAGGTAAGCTACTTTGAGCGATTCCTCGGTAATTTGTCTATTGTTTATTTCTGTTTCGACTTCTCTGAGGAAATCATAGACAGACCAAGTTGGGTCCTGGCCGGTAAATTTGGGACGATTGGCATCGTCGAGATAGATAGACTGTGGAGGGTTGGCCATGGCTGGAAGTGTAGAAGTGGCGGCAGGAGAGGTGTGGGAGAGAGAGAGAAGGTAGTGGCAGTTAAGGGCGAGCAAGATGGGGTATGAAGGGAGGCAGGACAGGGAACGACAGGGGAAGGAGTAGAGGAAGAAGGGACTGTAGAGGCAGGAGTAGAGGAGGAGGTATCTGGATTTACGAGTGTAGGATGGGTAGGAAGTGATTCTGCGGGAAGTGAAACGGGAGTCTCAGGTACAGGGCGGTGGTACTCTTTGCCACTTCGTAAATGAATGATTGTGTTAGAGTCGGCAGACGGGGTATGAGCAGGTGATGTTTCCGGGTCGAGAGGGCTGGTGGTAAGCGGTTGACGTGGAAAGTATGACATTTAATGCGGCAATGGAAGATGAAAGGATGAAGATGGAGACGTAGGTGGAAATGTATAAATAACAATGAGAGAATGGAATACACTAGGTGTGAAAATGAATGAAGGTGCGGGGATGGATGGTTTAAATAAAATGCGAAGGATGAGATGGAGTATAAATAACGTAGGTGAAGATGAAAAGGGGGTAATGAAAATGAGATGGAATATTTACAATAACCAATTTGTAGAGAAAATCGAGGATAATCTCTATAGAAAGGAAAGATATACTATAGTTACACAGTAGAAACGGGAGTGTCGAGATGGATGACGTGCAGGGTGGCTGGGCGTAGCTGGGCTGGGGCGGGGCGGGGCGGGGCGGGGCGGGGCGGCGGTGGAGAGACAGCTGGGCGGAGAGGAGAAGAGACGCCGCAATGAATCACCGGCAGGGAGTGGCGGTCTTAGGAGGCTCCGTAATGCAGACCAGATGGGGGAGGCGGTGGCTCAATCGGTAGAGAGGTGGCCTGCAGTCCTAACGGACCCAGGTTCAAATCTTCGCTGGGGCAGGGAACAGTTTAAGGATTTGAATTTCACTAAATGAGGCTTTACTGATCTACCAGGTGACCCGCCGACATGTCGTAAAAATACCCCCGCTAATACCAATACACCAGTCCTGTATGAGACAGCCCTAGCCTGTATTCAATATGGACGGTGGGTGTTAGTGCCGAAGTGGTGACATGTAGAGGTGTATGGTATGTAGGAGGACTGCTGGGCCTTGATAGCAGGCTGTGAAGCCTATGCCCAGAGTCGGACACATAAAAAAAAAAAAAAAAAAAGATGTGGGCGACAGCGGAGGCCGGTGGTGGGTGGTGAGGGCAGATGTCGGCGCAAGGCAGGTGTAGAGCTGGTGAGTTGCAAATGCAGAGAATGGTGGTGGGCAGACAGTGGGCAGACAGTGATAAGTGGCACCGTGGGGGCAGGAGCTATGATGAGTTTGGAACAGGTGCTGGGAACAGGTGCAACAGGTGCGTAGGTCGGCGACGGCGACACGTGCGGTCAGGAACAAGGCGTATGGGTGCGGTTGTTTGAAAGGTGAGCACTGGTGAGAAAAATTGGACACTCGAAAATCACAGCCAAGGTATAGAGGCATGGAGGAGGGGCGAGGCTGGCAGATGCGAGACGTCGTGTATCTTGTTGTATCAGAATGTGATGGTTCGAAACACCGCTGCTACCAAATGTAACTTGCAATACTTTGGTGATAGAAACTCCGTGTACAAACAGTTAGATAAGGAGTTTATTACAAGCTCACCGTAAAATAGTCTGCCCTTCTCCGCTGTCTGCTATCAACTGATGCAATAACGCCGTCTTCAGGCGTGGGAAAGGGTGCTGACCTACTAAGATTAGTGGGGGCATGTATGCATTGGGGGGGGACATATATACATCGGGGGTAGACATATTGTGGAGGGGGTACATGTCTATCTATCTATCTATCTCTGTCTGTCTATCTATCTATCTATCTGTCCACCTATCCATCTATCTATATATCTATCTATATCAGTATCTATATCTATCTATCGATCCATCTATCTATCTATCTATCTAATATATATATATATATATATATATATATATATATATATATATATATATATATAGCTATATATATCTATGTATATCCATTTATCTATGTATATCTATATATCTATGTATATCTATATATCTATTTATATCTATATTTATCTATATCTATGTCTATATCTATCTATGTATCTATCAATATTTATATCTATATATTTCTATATCTATCTATATCTATATCTATATTTATCTATCTTTCTATATCTATATATATTTATCTATCTATCTATCTATATCTCTCTCTCTCTCTATCTATCTATCTATACATATGTATCAATGTCTATTTGTATGTCAATTTATCGATCTATCTCTCTATGTCTCTCTATATGTCTATATATATCTATATCTATCTATCTATCTATCTATCTCCCTCTCTCTCTCTCTCTCTCTCTCTCTCTCTCTCTCTCTCTCTCTCTCTCTCTCTCTCTCTCTCTCTCTCTCTCTCTCTCTCTCTCTCTCTCTCTCTCTCTATATATATATATATATATATATATATATATATATATATATATATATATATATATATATATATATATATATATATATATATATATATATATATATATATATATATATATATATATATATATATATATATATATATATTACGACCACGTGCCATGATTAAGGAAGAAGCTCGTGGCAAGGGATTATCAACAAAAATAAAACATAGGAAAATGAACAGAAAACAAGGGAGTTTACACAAAAGCTAGATATAAATAACGTGTCTGGTAAAGAATGACTAGGGTGAGTGTCTGAAATTGGGAAATGTTATTACCAAGGGACGGCGCTTGCCGTGCCTCCCTCCGACTACGTGTTCACAGTTGCAAAGCCCATCAAATCCCGATTTAAGGTTTTCTTCCGTTACTAACTTAAAAAGCAAAGGCAAGTCTAGGCCCAGGAAAACGAGTGGTGCTTGCAATTTCTTTTCATTCTGCTAGCAACGACCATTATAATATATTACTAATAACTAACCTCGAGAGTGTTTCCAAAATTTTTGGTACATACTCAAGTACAAAATTGGTTTCCAATTTTTCCTCATTAAATGGCTAAATATGGATACAACATTTTTTGTATCCATATTTAGCCATTTTAAAGCGCATAGTTATCATGATTCTAATGATGTTCATGGTGAAGTTTCTGCGACACTGCCTCACCTCACATCTGTTTCCCTCCTCCCCTCTCTCTCTCTCTCCCTCTTTCTCTCTCGTATCACAGTTTTCTTTCCAACATTTTTTTCTCACCCTCTCGTCCACCCCCAGATCTAGGATGACGGGGGAGGTGGGGCAGTAAGCCCCGCACCAGCGCCTCATTAGCGTATTTTGCAACACGTAAAGGGTTGTTAGTGGTAATGGAACGGGGGCAGCTACACTCTTAGCATTGTTATCCCTCCCTCCTGCTTGTACACTCAAGGGCAGAAAATCACATATTGGTCCACTGATTTTTTTTTTTTTTTTACACTCAAGAATAGAAAATCTTAAGACGTAATAAGAAAAAAAAAACAGCGCAAAATCCAGTGTTTCTACGAAGCTTTCCATGCCATCTAGAATACGCCTCAGAAACAAAAAAAAAACAGTTTAAAGACGCAGAAAGATTAAGTGTGTTAGAGAAAATAAGGGAAAGAAGAGACACGTGGCCAGCATCAGAGAGCCAAAGGGGTCAACTGGAAGAACCAGAGTTTAATGGTCAGGCAGGTCAGACTCTTGTACAAAGTCAGTTTCCCACTTAACTCTGGGCATCCAACAGTACAGCTGGGGATCTGGATTACGTTCGTTGTTTGATATATTCCATGGAATCATTGGGACTTGGCAACAGCTGATTCTCTGCCGTAACTACCATCGTAACCATCGTGTAGTCTAAGGTGACTGGCCAAAGTTGCTTTGGTTGGTTTCCTCTTTAGTATACAAATCTTTGATGAGGCAACAGGAAACAGAGACTGAAAGACAATATAAAAAAGACAAGGCTTCACTGAGATTAGTTTTATAATAACACCTCATGAATTTACAATCCATAAAACACACACACACACACACACACACACACACACACACACACACACACACACACACACACACACACACACGACGCCAAATGATGTTGTGATGAAATATTGTTAAGGTACATCAATTATCTTATCAGGAGGAAGAACTTGGAAAGCGACTCCAGTAATAAATATTCTTAACGCCAGGGCCTCCAGCATGATGATAGGGTACTACAGAGAGAGAGAGAGAGAGAGAGAGAGAGAGAGAGAGAGGATGGAAGAGGGAAGCATAAAAGATGTCGTGGATAATAAAGAGAATCACTAAAGAGGCAAAAGTTTTAATGGTGATGAGGGAGCTGGTGGTGTATGAGTGGTGATGAGGATGAGAGTATAGGGTGTTTAGGTGGTGGGGAGACGGTGGTGTGGTGGTGATGTGATGGTGAGGGTGGTGGTGATGTTGAGGTGGTGGTGTTAAGGTGGTGGTGTTGAAGTGGTGGGGAGACGGTGGTGTGGTGGTGATGCGATGGTGAGGTTGGTGGTGATGTTTATGTGGTGATGTTAAGGTGGTGGTGTTAAGATGGTGGTGTGATGGGAGGTTTTCGGGCTTGGCTGAATAGAACCTCTACTCATTTAATTAATACGGTATTTTACGTTATCTTACAAACTTCCACTTGAGAAAAAATAGTGATGCAATAAACACTTAGTTGCAACAACTACTACTGGAACAAAAATGTAGCTCATCGTCAGGTAAGTTCACTGGATATTTCATAAGATAGAGGTTAGTGTATTTTGGACGCAAACCTTCAAGAGAAATTGGTGGTAGTTCAAAATGCCAGAAGAGAAAAAAAAATTTAGGGAAGCTTCACCAAAAGGCTTTGGTGTGTTTTGTTGGTATATAAAGAGTTAGATGATGTTCTTGTGTGTGTGTGTGTGTGTGTGTGTGTGTGTGTGTGTGTGTGTGTGTGTGTGTGTGTGTGTGTGTGTGTGTGTGTGTGTGTATACTGAAATTGTATTGTCGAGGACAAAATTTATATAGTTTACATCGGTGACATACAAAAGGACAGTGAAGTGTATCAGAGTACAACGTTATAAAAGTTTTAGATGGGAGGAAACATTAGATGAAAATACAAACAAACTGTAGGGAAGGAAGGGGAGGAGATAAAGAAAAAAAAAATTTGAAAGACAAAGAAAAAATAATGAGTAGGGAACGTGAGAGCAAAAAGAAAAAAAAATGAAAAGGTAAGAAAAAGTGTTGCTGAAGTTTGGAGTGAGTTTTAGTGTGGCTGGAAGGAATGGTAGAATGAAGAAGAGTAAACGAAAGATGGAGAGGTGGAGAAGGAACCGGGAAAGGAAAATAAATTGTAAATGGAAGAGAAAGGAAGAGGAATTAAGAGGAATGGTAGGGAAAAATAGAAAGGAGAAAAAGAGGTAAAAAAAGGGAAGAAGGCTGGGTACAGGTGAAAGAAGAAAAGTAATTTAGGGAAGCTCTAAATGGAAACGAAAAGGGAAGTGAAAGAGAGTATAAAAGGCAAGGTGAATGGAGAGAGAGAGAGAGAGAGAGAGAGAGAGAGAGAGAGAGAGAGAGAGAGAACGGAGGAAGGATTTTCTAAATCTCAGTGAAAGACAAGAGAACAATAAAACTGGAGTGTTTGTGACAGGATGTTAATTAGAATGAAAGAACAGTGAAGAAAGGAGATAAAGCCATTAATGAAAACGTGGTTAAGAAAAATAGGGACTGATATGAGCATTATGAAGACAGTCACTGGAAGTACTGGGATCTTCAATTTAGGATCTGAGGCATCTTATTTCTGCTCTCTCTCTCTCTCTCTCTCTCTCTCTCTCTCTCTCTCTCTCTCTCTCTCTCATACAACAAGTGTCCATCTCTCTCTCTCATACAACAAGTGTCCATTACCAGACACTATCGTAGCCAGGCAGGCATTGCAATATTCATGTTGCTCGCTGGTCAATGACACAAGATGCAGACGGGGAGACAGCGGGAGGATGGAGGACATGGAGAGGTGCCGTGAGAACAGAGGAGAGAACAAGCACTGAGTAGGAGGAAGAGGCGATGGGAGCTTGACAAGGAACAGAGTGGATGGAGGACGAGAGAGAGAGAGAGAGAAAGAATAATAAGTTTTTTACATTTCTTGTCATATTTGTCGGCAAAGGGTAAACTTTCATCATTTCAACTCGTAGCCTTCCCTCCAGCATGGTAGCACTGAACTTGTCCATGTACAAGGTTATCGTCCATACGAACATGAAGCAGTGACTGGAGGTGAGTGGGACACCTCCACAAATCATTTATCAACACCACTGGCACCGCAGGTATTTTGAACCCGCTCTAAATAGCATCGTGCCTCCACTATAAGATGTCATATATCAAATAATCGGGTGAAAATTTAAGATTTTATGCCCATTTGAAATTCTACTCCAGACTCACCTGACACTGACCCCCAGACCGCTAACTGGGGGGTGACCCCCCCTGATGTATTGAGGTAAGTTATAGGATGTAGATTTGAAAGGCCAGCTTTTAGGTTTTGGTTTCCTGTCGATATAACGAATCTGAAAGGAGTTATGGTGGGAAAACGATTTATTTTTTCTTTTCTTTTCTTTCCTTTTTTTTTTTTTTTTTTTTTTTTTTTTTGCCTACAACCTGGGCCTTGGCCCAGTTTGGACCAAAAAATTAATCAGGTGATCAGAAGGTCATAGCCCATCATCCTGTAATTTTAGTCAAAATTGCACCAGTTGTGTTCGCGTAAAGTTGTTAATAGACAGACAGACAAACAAACAAACAAACAAACAAACAAACAACCAGACAAACCGAGTAAAAACAATACCAGTCCTTGAGCCCCTCCGGGGGGGGGGAAGGGAAATAAAAGGAAAAGAGGATATTACGGGGGAGAGAGAGAGAGAGAGAGAGAGAGAGAGGGAGAGAGGTGGGTAGGCTATATTACTAAGTGTGACACTGTTATATGGGAAAAAATACCGTATACATTAACATTAAGTATAATCTCTCTCTCTCTCTCTCTCTCTCTCTCTCTCTCTCTCTCTCTCTCTCTCTCTCTCTCTCGTAGCGTGTTTCTCTTAAACACACACACACACACACACACACACACACACACACACACACACACACACACACACACACACACACAAATGCCCATATTCTCGTCGATTAAGGAAACTCCCTAACATCTTTTCCCAAGCGCTTATTTTGTAAATCTTTCCAATCTCGCCATACTCTGCATAAACCATGTAGCCTACAAAAGGATGTTGACCACTTATGTACAAAATTAAATCCCTGAAGAAGAGGTGTTAAGGAGAATTACGGAAAAAAAAAAAAAGAAATAATTTTTCAGGAGATCCCATTTATGGGTTCAGTTGTCTGCTGAATTTAGCCTGATTTTTTAAAAATAATTAAATACTTCATATACTCGTGCCAAGGCTCGTTTTCTCGTCTGTTAACACCTTTCCTTAGCTATATATTTTTGCATAGCGGTGGTTAATATCCTTTTGTACTTTATTTATGCCGGGTATGGCGATATCGGAAGGGTTTATGTAACACAGAAGAGGACGGTAAGGTGTAAAAAAGCATAATAAATCACTTAGGACAAGGTGTTATGGTGCATCCTTAACTGATAGGATCATATGTCCAAGACACATGCTGCACAAACCTAAAGGGGGATAATGTAAGTGGCTGGACAGATTTCATATCAGCTTTTACATAGCAATATATTCTGCCCATCACATCCATCTACAAGTTACTGATACAAACAAATCGACGCCATGGCAACATTAAAACGATAAAAAAGCACACAAGAGGATGTTAAGGTGATATATGGAAAATTAATCGTTAAGGAACAGGTGTAAGAAGCTTCCTAGGCCACTTAGAATACACAACATCCCACAAATACAGAATTATATAAAAAATGTGCAATCAAAACTGTATTCTAAACTACAGTCTTGTAGTCATATAGTGTGTGTGTGTGTGTGTGTGTGTGTGTGTGTGTGTGTGTGTGTGTGTGTGTGTGTGTGTGTGTGTTTTGCCTTCCACTCCAATCTTTTAACTGAAATTCCTGCATCCGTTTTTTTTTTTTTTTTTTTTTCGGAACAGGTGTTGAATATGGCTGTGGTCGAGGATCCGGCTCTGGTGAAACTTCTGTGGTGGTGTGGTGGTGTGGTGTGGTGATTTTTTTGTGGTGGTGTTTGGTGGTGCACTCGTAGTATGGTGGTGGTGATGTGCAGGGCCGGCCTTAGGAGCTGAGGGGCCCAATTGGGAACATTATTCATGGGGCCCCCAGGTTCACAGCCAAGGTCTGTAGAATCATGGAGAAATAAATAAAGTCTACTATAGACTGTATATCTATATGGTAGAATGGAAAGCAATCAAAGTGAGTGCTTAAGAAGTGCATGTGGGTTAAAGGCCCAAATAGATCTAAGCAACATTTTCATATAAAATTGCATACATGTAAGTCTTAAACAAAAAGTTTAGATCACTTTTGTACATAGTTCTCTGTAAAACCTGCAGTGTGGTGTTAGGTGTGTGTTGCAATGTGTTGTTGTGTGTACCTGACAAGACTAGAGTACATTAGGCCTACTTTAGCTCCCTAGCGCTTGGCCCCCTTTAGGCGCGGGGCTTCAAGCCGGCCCTGGTGATTGGTGGTGTTGGTGATGTAGTATGGTGATGGTGATGTGGTGGTGTTGGTGGTGTAGTATGGTGGTGGTCATGTGGTGGTGTTGGTGGTGTAGTTTGGAGATGGTGATGTGGTTGTGTTGGTGATGTAGAATGGTGATGATCGTGTGATGGTATTGGTAGTGTAGTATGGTGATGGTGATGTGGTGGTGGTGGTAGTGTAGTATGGTGATGGTGATGTGGTGGTTTTCTTAGCATAGTATGGTGGTAGTGATGTGGTGGTGTTGGTAGCGTAGCATTGTGGTGGTGATGTGGTGGTCTTGGTGGTGTAGTAGTGTGGTGGTCGTGTTGGTGGTGTGATAGAGTGATGGAATTTGATGTGATACTGTGTTGGTGGTGCTGTAGTGTGGTACTGAGCTTTGTGGTGGCGTCTGGTGATGTGGTAGTGTGGTGGTGGTGTTGTAATAGTACGATGGCGTTGATGGTGTTGTTGTAGTATGGTGGTGTTGGTGTGGTGTTGTAGCAGTATGATGGTGTTGTAGTAGTATGATGGCGTTGATGGTGTTGTAGTAGTATGGTGGTGTTGGTGTGGTGTTGTAGCAGTATGATGGTGTTGTAGTAGTATGATGGGTTGATGGTGTTGTAGTAGTATGATGGTGTTGTAGTAGTATGATGGCGTTGATGGTGTTGTAGCAGTATGGTGGTGTTGATGGTGTTGTAGTAATATGGTAGTGTTGGTGTGGTTTTGTGGTATAGAGTTTTGTAGTGTGGTAGTGTGGTGATGATTTTTATGCTGTGTGGTGTTGGTGGTTGTTGTGGCAGATGTGTGGAATGGTGGTGGTGTGACAGTGTAAGAGATGTGTGATAGTACTGGTGGTGCTGTGGGGTGTGGTAGTGACAGGCTGTCTGTGGTGTGGTAGTTGTGTGTAGCTGATGATGTAGTGATAATGTGGTATTGGTTTGTTAGTGATGGTAGTGGTGGCTGTTGTGGTAATGGTGTGGGTGTTGTGGTGGTGGTGGCAGCTGTTGTGTGTTAGTAATGTGATGGTGGTAACTGTTGTGTTTTGGTGGTTGTGGTGGTGGTGGTGGTGGTAGCTGTTGTGTGGTAGTGATGTGGTGGTGGTGTGGTAGTGTGGTGGTGACGGGGGTTGTGCTGCAATGGGTATTATACTGTGGTAGTCTGATTATCGTGACGGCTGCTGTATCATTACTTATTTTGGTGATGTGGTGGTGTAGGAAAGGTTGTATTGTGGTGGTGGTGGTGGTGTGGTGATGGTGGTGATGTGGTGGTGGTGGTGGTGGTGTGATGATGGCGGTGTGGCAGTGATATGGTGGTGGTGTGGTGGTCGTGGTGGTGGTGATGGTGGTGTGGTAGTGTGGTGATGGTGGTGGTGGTGGTGGTGGTGTGGTGATGTTGATGTGGTGGTAGTTTGGTAGTGGTGGTTTTGTGGTTGTTTGGTGATGGTGGTAGTGTGGTGGTGGTTGTGGTGAGGTGGTTGTGGCGGGGTGGTGGTGTGGTGGTGGTGTGGTAGCGGTGGTGGTGTGGTGATGGTGGGGATGGTGTGGTCGTGGTGGTGGTGGTGTGATGGTGGTGTGGTGACGGTGGTGGTGGTGGTAGTGGTGTAGTGGTGTGTTGGTGGCATGGTGGTTTTGTGGTGGTGGTGTGGTGGTGGTGTGGTGGTGGTGGTGGTGGTGGTGGCGGTTGTGGTGTGGTTGTGTGGTGGTGATGGTGGTGATGGTGTGGTGGTGGTGATGGTGTGGAGGTGGTGTGGTGGAGGTGGTTTTGTGGATGTGTGGTGATGCTGGTGGTGGTGGTGGTGTAGTGGTGGTTTGGTGGTGGTGTGGTTGTGGTGTGGTGGTGGTGGTGGTGTGGTGCTGGTGTTGGTGGTGTTGGTGGTGTGGTGGTACGGTAGTGGTGGGGGTGGTGATGTGGTGGTGGTGTGGTGGTGATGTGGTGGTGGTGGTGTGGTGGTGGTGTAGTGGTGGTTTGGTGGCGGTGTGGTTGTGATGTGATGGTGGTTGTTGGTGGTGGTGGTGTGGTGGTGCGGTTGTGGTGTGGTGGTGTTGGTGGTGCGGTGGTGGTGGGGGTGGTGATGTAGTGGTGGTGTGATGGTGGTGATGTGGTGGTGGTGATGTGGTGGTGGTGGTCATGTAGTGGTGGTGGTGGTGGTGGTGTGATGGTGGTGGTGGTGTGAAGGTGGTGTGGTGGGTGGTGTCATGGTGGTGTGGTGGCGTGGTGGTGGTGGGGTGGTGGTGATGTGGTGGTTTGGTGATGGTGTGGTGATGTGGCTGTGGTGTGGTGGTGGTGGTGTTTTGGTGGTGGTCAATTGATGTGGACACTGAGATGGTGTGGAAAGTACCGTGAAGGTTTTGGAGGTGAGGTGAATATAGTGATGAAGGTGTGATGAATACAGTGATACAGCTTTTTATTATAATGATGGAGGTGTGGTGAATATAGTGATGGTGTGTGGTAAATATAGTGGTGGTGGTATGGTAAATGTAGTAATGGAGGTGTGGTGAATATAATGATGGAGGGGTGGTGAATATAGTGATGAAGGTGTGGTGTATATAGTGATAATGGTGTGAGATATATAGTGATGGAGTTGGTGTTAAGATTGTGTCAAACGTTATAGCAATCGTATGGTGTAGATGATGAGATAGCGAATGGTATAATTTTGAGGGAGAGAGAGGAGGAAGACGAATAGAGGGAAAGGAATGGAAGAAGAAAAAGTGAGGAGGAGCGAGGGAGAGAGGAGGGGTGAGAGGGATGGAGGGGAAGGGGAGAGATGAGAGGGATGGAGAGGAAAAAAATAAACAGTGAGCGGTAAAATACACGATTGGATGGCCAAGGGATAAGAGTCAAAGGTGTCCTGTGTGTGTGTGTGTGTGTGTGTGTGTGTGTGTGTGTGTGTGTGTGTGTGTGTGTGTGTGTGTGTGTGTGTGTTTATGCGAGGAAGAAGGAACCAAAGGCAACGAGCGCGGAAAACTGTTCCCCCCATGAGAAAAACAAAATACAAAAGAGCCAAATTCAAGATCCATTCATTTCGAGATGCCTGGACACACTGCGTTTGAAAGACTGGAGATCATAGGAAGCAGGAAATACAGACAGAGGGAGACAGTTCCAGAGTTGACCTGTTGCATAAATGAAGGACTGGGAATAACGGTTAACTCTTGCATTTGAGAGTTGGACAGAAAAAGGGTGAGAGTTTGCTGCTAGACGGGTGCTACGCGCTCGTCGTAGAGGTGGAGGAATGCATGCAGACAGTTCAGAGGAAGAGTGACCATTGAAGTAGCGATAGAAAATAGATAAAGATGCAACAGTGCGGCGAAGAGACAGAGGTTGAAGGGAGTCAGTAAGAGGGGGAGAGTTAATGAGACGAAAAGCCTTTGACTCCACCCTGTTGAGAAGAGCTGTATGTGAGGAGCCTCCCCACACATGAATATTGTACTCCACGCAGGGGCAGATAAAACCCCTGTATAGAGTCAACAATTGTGCAGGGGTAAAGAAGGAACGGAGTCGGCTTAGCACACCTAATCTCTTGGAAGCAGATTTTATAAGAGATATAATATGATCTTTCCAAGATAAGTCCCGAGTAAATGAAACCCCAAGCATATTGAACGATGATGCAGGATTAAGCTGAATATTATTTAACATTAGTGGGTATACCTGTGGAAGATTTTATCGGGTTGATAGGTGCAAAAACTGAGTCTTCGATGCATTAAAAACAACCAGATTATTTTTACCCCAGTTAGAGATATGAGCCAAATCAGACATTAGGTGTGCCATAGCCTCATCCCTTGTTTGTTGACGTAACTGCTGAGATGGACGTTGTGGGAATCGAATGGAAAGGTGAAGTGTGGAGGCATCAGCATATGAGTGGAAAGGGTTAGATGTACAGCTTAGAAGGTCATTGATGAATAAAAGGAAGAGAGTTGGTGATAGGACAGAGCCCTGAGGAACACCACTGTTAATAGATCTAGGAGAAGAACAATGGCCGTCTACAACAGCGACTATAGAACGACCAGAAAGGAAGCTAGAGATGAAGGCACAGATAGAAGGATAGAAACCGTAAGAGGGTAGTTTGGAAATTAAAGATTTATGCCAGACTCGATCGAAAGCCTTTGAGATGTCAAGTGCAATAGCAAAGCTTTCGCCAAAGTCCCGAAAGGAGGATGACCAGGAGTCTGAAAGGTAGGTGAGAAGATCGCCTGTGGAGAGTCCCTGACGGAACCCATACTGACGATCAGAAAGAAGGTTATGATAGGAAAGATGCTTTAATTTTTTTCTATTAAGAATAGACTCGAAAACTTTTGAGATACAGCATGTTAAAGGAATTGGACGATAGTTAGAGGGTTGGGAATGGTCACCCTTCCTTGGGACTGGCTGAATGAGAGCAAACTTCAAACAAGAAGGAAAGGTATAAGTTGATAGACATAGGCGAAAGAGTTTGCCTAGGCAGGGTGTAAGCACAGAAGCACAGTTCTTGAAAACAACAGGAGGGACTCCATCAGGCCCATATGCTTTATTAGTATTGAGGCCTGTGATGGCAGAAAATACATCAGCTGAAGAAGTTTTAATGTCAGCCATGAGAAAGTCAGAGGGGGGAAGTGATGAAGGAACAGGACCGGAATCGTCTAAGGTGTAATTGGAGGAGAAAATCTGAGCGAAGAGATTAACAGTGTAAGCTGAAGGATTAGTTGTAAGGAAGAGATCAAGTATGTTGGAGCTCTCTCCAAGGCGATCAGGGATACGGGTAGGGTGCTGTACAAGCTGCTCTAGGTCATGAAGGATAGAAAAGGTGTAGGCTTGTTCAGCAAGTGGATCAGTGAAAGGAGAGGAGAGCCAAAGGTGGTGGTGAACATTGAAATCTCCTAAAATGGAGATTTCAGAGAAGGGAGAAATGGATAGAATGTGTTCCATCGTAGAAGTAAGATAGTTAAAGAATTTTTGATAGTCAGTAGAATTAGGAGATAAGTAAACAGCACAGATATATTTAGTCAGAGAATGACAGGAAAGCCGAAGCCAGAGTGTAGAGAATTCAGAAGAATCGAGTTCAGGAACACGAGAGCAAGATAAGTTGTTGCGTATGTATACACAACAGCCACCTTTGGCTTTGAAATGACTATAGAGAAAGTAGGAGGATACAGAAAAGGGTTTGCTGTCAGTTGCCTCAGACAGCTGAGTCTCAG
>NC_137065.1:11038397-11045897 GCF_032717465.1 Coenobita brevimanus
GATAGCAAAAATAATTTAACCCCTCTGGCCGAAGACTTTTATATTATCGCTACTGCTTAAGTATTTTTTCATTGTGACGGTAATTTTCTCTCAGGAAAGGAGATAAGAATACTGTACATCAAAATCCTCTTTATTCCTTTAACTTGGCGTAAAATTGCTATCTCTCTGGAATGCTAGATTACATTAGTAGTGTAATATAATAATAGTTACGCAGAAGTGCTATGGTGATATTGTAGAGCCATAGTATTGTCTTATTCTACCCTTTAGTTACTTGAAATAAGCTGAAGCAGGACTAATATCTGTTCCAAGTTGAAGTGAAAAGAGTAAAATAAAGAACTCCCTTGTCGTAAATAAAGAGTAAAAAGAGTTAGAAGTAAAAAGGGAAAAGAAAAAAGAAAAACAATAAATTAAAGAGTCAAAAGAGTAAAGAATACGGAGAGTAAAGAGTTTAGTAAAATGAGTAAAGATTAGAATAAAATGAGTAAAGATTAAAGTAAAAAGAGTTAAGATTAGAGTAAGAAGAGTGAAGAGTAAAGAGCAAAAACAAAACGTCTACTGGTTGAAGGAACCTAACGGTGCATGCTTTGAAGAGACAACAAATAATTATCAAAATATTTTTACCCCTACTCAGTTACGGCACCCCCTCTCCACATCAGACCATCCTCCTTGATATTCTCTCCAGCTTTGAACCTTAACATTATTCCTCCTCCTCCTCCTCCTCCGCTTCTTCTTATATTTATCATCTTATATATAATTCTTAGACATAATTTACCTCGATTTTCAGAAAGCATTTGACACTGTCCCTCACGAGCGTCTCGTAAGCAATATAGAAGCCCATGGAATAAAAGGAAATATGCAGAAATGGTTACAAGACTGGCTTTCAGATAGAAAACAGCGAGTTGTGATAAACGGAAAGGAATCCACATGGCGTAATGTGATTAGTAGCGTTCCCTAGGGCTCAGTACTTGGACCGATCCTTTTTATGATCTACATAAACGACATAAATGAGGGTCTAAATTGTAAAATATCCAAATTCTCGGACGATACTAAAACAACCATTAAAGTAACTTCAAAGTTACGATGCCGGCAGTTACAAAATGACAATACTTTGGCAAGCTGGGCAGAAAAATGGCGAATGAAATTTAACATAGAAAAATGCGATGTACTTTACAGTATATTGGAAATAACAACGTCCATGTGAATTACAAAATGAATAATATCCAGTTATCAAATACCGACGATGAAAAGGATTCTGGTGTGATAATACCAGATTACCTAAATCCGAGTAAGCAGAGAACGGAAGCAGTTACAACTGCAAATAATCTGGTGAGTTTCACTGGAAGAACTTTCGAGTTTAAATCAGAAAAAGTCATACTTGCCTCGTACAACTCGCTAGTGCGCCCCCATCTCGAGTATTGTGCGCAATTCTGGTCTCTGTGCTACAGAAAGGATATAGAAAAATTAGAGAAAATACAGCAATCACAAAAATGATACCACGACTGAAAAATAAACCATATGAGGAACGCCTTGAAGAACTTATAATATTTAGGCTAAAGAAATGCAGGTTAAGAGGCGACCTTGTTGAAGTTTTCAAAATCATGAAGGGATAAGACAACTTAGACATGAATAGATATTTTGATATAGGCCAGTCGAGTCAAACCAGGAGTAGGCTAATGGCTGCAAAATTATGGGAAAGCGTTTTCAGTCCCATGAAGCAAAATACATCTTCAAAAGAGTAGTAAATATCTGGAGCAGATTACCCTCGGATACCATGAACAGTATCTCAGTTAAGACATTTAAAAACAAGATGGACAAGTACTTCCACAAGATTCCTCCGCTGACTCTTTTTCTGTCCAAATAACTTTCCAATATGTTTTTGAGTCACCATGTATGTGTGTGTGTGTGTGTGTGTGTGTGTGTGTGTGTGTGTGTGTGTGTGTGTGTGTGTGTGTGTGTGTATGTTTGTATGCATGTATGTATGTATTTAACAATAGCCTGAAAAATGAATAACATTTAAAATACCACTATAATAATACTATGAGTGACGCATTTGTCAAAGTATTCAGAAATTCCAAACAGGTCTTATACATGTTCAGCACATGTTTCTATCTAGAGTTTTGGTCATATAGGATAGTTCAGTATTGTCTATGGTATATGTATGGTAGGATAGTTCAGTATTGTCTATGGTATATGTATGGTAGGATAGTTCAGTATTGTCTATGGTATATGTATGGTAGGATAGTTCAGTACTGTCTATGGTATATGTATGGTAGGATAGTTCAGTACTGTCTATGGTATATATATGGTAGGATAGTTCAGTACTGTCTATGGTATATGTATGGCAGGGTAGGCCATGGATTGTTCAGTATTGTCTATGGTATATGTATGGTAGGGTAGGCCATACATGATTGTATAGTACTGTTTATGGTATATGTATGGAAGGGTAGGCCATGGATTGTTTAGTACTGTCTATGGTGTATGTATGGTAGGGTAGGCCATGGATTGTTTAGTACTGTCTATGGTATATGTATGGTAGGGCAGGCCACTGATTGTTTATTTGTATTAGTTAACACTGTCCTAGTCCTTCTTCTTTACTTATTTTGCTACATTATGGTCTTTTAATTTCATTGTCTGCCTACCTCTCATATTATTCTGTATTCAATATTTATCTTTCCTCTCTCAGTACGCAGCATGAACAGACTATAAATAAATAAATAAGCCAATAAATACATGTACGAATTACGTTCGAAAGAATATGGCACTACGAACGAGGACTGGGCATATGTCTGTGTATTAGGATGGAAGATGCTTGAAACTTTATGAAATGCATCGGACGAACCATATGCTGTACCGTACTTGTTTTTTACCGTATATACAGTCAGATTTTAAAGTCCTGTCGTCTCTTTTGCATCATTTCTCCACCAGCTTTGTCAATCAGTGTGGTGAACTCGACAAATGAATCCGTCAGTGTACGTTGCTGCAGATTAACCACACTATTTTCTGATGTCCATGGAGAGAGTAGGAGGAGAAGTGACAGTACTCTTGATGCTGACTGTAGATAGTGATTGGCCCTGTAACAGTCTGTCTTTGGCCCTGTAACAGTCTGTCTTTTGTCCTGTAACAGTCAGTCTTTGGCCCTGTAACAGTCTGTCTTTAGCCCTGTAACAGTCTGTCTTTGGCCCTGTAACAGTCTGTCTTTGGCCCTGTAACAGTCAGTCTTTTGTCCTGTAACAGTCTGTCTTTTGTCCTGTAACAGTCTCTCTAAGGCTCGTATTCTCGTCGGTTAGGTTAGTTCCCTAACACCTTTTCCCAAGTGACTTATTTTGCTCATTACACCTTAGTGTCCCTCTCTACCTGTTATACTGATCCATCCAATATATCCGTACACAACATAGATAACGGACAAAAGGATATTAACCAGCCGTATCCAAAATATATCGCTAAGGAAGAGTTGCTATGGACTCTCGCGCACTCCTTATCTTTGTCCTTCGGTTTCCTTCTTTCTGGATAAAGTATCACACTCTATGTACCAAAATATGGGTGAGTGACGCAGAGAACCAGCCCACAGTTGGTGTGTTGTAAGTGAACAGTTATTTATGCAAAGAAGAAGGAACCAAAGACAAGAACCCCACAGGATTGTTCCCTCCAAGAAAAAAGTAAGAACAAAATAACAGAAAGTCAAATTTAAGATCCGTGTGTTCTTATGTTGTCTGGCATTTTTTTTTTTATTCCTTATCATTAGCACGATCAGTATTATTATTAACATTATTATTACTGTCAATACTACTATTACTATTACTACTACTACCGTACTTATTTTACTACTACTACACCTACTACAGCTATACTACTACTACTACTACTACTACTAATACTACTACTACCACTACTACTACTTCTACTACTACCACCACCACCACTACTGATTATCATTAGTACTATTAGTATGATCATCACCATTATTTTCAGTCATTACAACAACAACAACAACAACTACTACTACTACTACAGCTAATACGACTTATGATTAGTATCATTAGTACTGGCATCACCATTATTATCTGTCATTACTACTACTACTACTACCACTACTACTATTGCTACTACTACTACTAATACTGCTACTACTGCTGCTGCTACTACCACTACTACTACTACTGATATTAATAATAATAATAATAATAATAATAATACACTACCGATTGTCATTAGTACCATTAGTATGATCATGATCATTATTTTCAGTCATTGCAAATACAACAACAACAACTACTACTACTTATGATTAGTATAATTAGTATTAGCATCACCATTATTGTCTCTGTCATTACTACTACTACTACTGCTACTACTACTACTACTACTACTTATACCAGTATTAGAAACTGATTTACAAGTATATTGGCAGAGTAAGGTGTAAAAGAAAAATACATGAAATTCTTCTAAGCACCATAATTTATACTGACAGACTACCACCCAAAAAAAATAACTGCTCCCTCAAAATTATTCCCTTCCCCCCAAAAAATAAAAGTAATCATGCCCCAGAAAAACATTGTGCAGGAGGAAAGATGCCAGATTGGCTTTATGTTTGTAATCAGTTGAGATGGTTGTTTATGGAGGAGGCTTAGTATACTGGGGTTGTGTTGGGTGTCAGTTAGTGCGCTGATGACCTCCTGATTAACGAGGTGACCCCTAATTGTCGTCACCCAGTCCCCTCCTCCTTCCCTGTGTTCAGTGATGGAGGAGGACTGATTGTGTAGTTGTGGGGGGGGGTGACTTTATTTTGCTTCCTTATCGTTGTTGTTGTCGAAATCATTACCATTATTATCGTCATTGTCATTATCATCGTCATCAGCAACAGCAGGAGCGGCATCACCATCATCATCACTGTTACCTTCATCCTCCTCATCATCATCATCATTAGTCGCTTCAGCTCTTTTCTCGCCTGTTAACCCGAACTGCCCCCTCCCCATCCCTCCTCATTCACCTCTTACCATCCCCGTTTCCACTCTTTCTCTTTCCCTCCGTCCTTCGCTCTCCTTCCTACCCTCCCTTTCCTTCTCTCCACCCCTCCATCCCAAATTTCTCTTTTCCTCCTCCCCCAGCACGCACGCACGCACGCACGCACACACACACACACACACACACACACACACACACACACACACACACACACACACACGCACGCACGCACACGCACACGCACACGCGCACGCGCCCACGCGCGCGCACACACACACACACACACACACACACACACACACACACACACACACACACACACACACACACACACACACACACACACAGGTCTATTATCTTTCCCACGCCTCACAGAGCTTCCTCACTTCACACAGTATTTCCTTGACCTTTTACATAGCATTAAGAGAGAGAGAGAGAGAGAGAGAGAACTTGACTTCCTCCTCAATTTCTTCAACACTGTACTCAGTCTTCGCGTGTGGATAGGAGGATACGGAGGAAGGAAGATAAAATGGAAGGAGCGAAGGAAGGAAAGGAAGACTGAAAAGAGATTCACACACACACACACACACACACACACACACACACACACACACACACGCACACAAGCACACACGCACGCACACGCACGCGCACGCACACACACACACACACACACACACACACACACACACACACACAACGGAGACTTGATGAAAGAAGTGTAGAAAGGAGGAATGTAAAGAACTAGGAAGATTACTGAAGGAAGGAAAGAAGGAAGGAAGGAAAGAAAGGAAGTAAGAAAGGAAGAAAAGAAGGAAGGAAGGAGAGAAGGAAGAAAGCAGAGACGAACTGGAGAAAGTAAGAAAAGAGAGATTGAGATCGGCAAAGAAAGAGAGTTGGTGAAAGGATGGATGGAAGGAAGAAACGAAGGAAGGTAAGTAAGGAGAAAACTGACTGAGGAAAGGAGGAGGAAAGGATGGATGGAAGTAAAAGAGGAGTACAAAGGAGTAAAATGGAAAGCAAACAGCAACAAACCTTTTGGTCCTTTCGTGACTGTTTGGTATAGGGAAGGTTTTAACTAACAAAACTTTTCTAACAGTTAAGGACAAGGATGGGAAAGCAGAAAGGAATGAAGGAAGGAAAGGAAAAAAGAAGGCATGAATGTAAAACCTGAAGAAATGAAGGAAAATGTGAGAAAAACTAAAGGAGGGGAGAATGAAGGAAACGATAGAGGGAGGAAGGAAAGAGCCGATGAAGTGAATAAATAATGAAAGAAAGAAGGAATGATGGACAGATGAATGAATGAATGAAGGAAGGAGAGAACGATGGATGGATGGATGGATGGATGGATGAAGGAAGGAAGGAACAATGGATGGATGGATGGATGAATGGTTGGATTAAGGAAGGAAGTTGGGTAAATGAATGAATGAAGGGTGGATGGATGAATGAATGAGGGCAGGATTCATGGATGGAGGAATGAATGAAGGATGGATGAATGAATGAAGGAGGGAAAGAAGGAAGGAAGTTTTTACAGTTGTTTGTGGTAAAATGGTCATCATATTAATAGTGTTTAATATGGAAATAGGAGGCCTATGTGTGCTGAATGAGGGAATGATTAACGAAAGGAAAGAAAGAAGCAAAGAAGGAAG
This sequence comes from Coenobita brevimanus, assembly GCF_032717465.1. Classification (NCBI taxonomy): domain Eukaryota; kingdom Metazoa; phylum Arthropoda; class Malacostraca; order Decapoda; family Coenobitidae; genus Coenobita; species Coenobita brevimanus. Next base: position 11,045,009 of record NC_137065.1, read on the forward strand.
GAAGGAAATGATGGAAACTGAAAGAAAGGAAGAGGGTAGGAAGAAATGAAAGAGGAAAGAAATGAAATGGGAGAGAGAGAGAGAGTACTGAAGCTGTGAACAGTAATAATGTATCATATTACTGCGTGGGCGGTTAACGCTGTGTGTGTGTGTGTGTGTGTGTGTGTGTGTGTGTGTGTGTGTGTGTGTGTGAGAGAGAGAGAGAGAGAGAGAGAGAGAGAGAGAGAGAGCAAAAAGAGGTGAGGGACGTGGTAGGAAGAATGAAAGAATACAAAAAGAGGGAGAAAAAAATGGAGGGAGAAGAATGAAAAAGGAAGAAAAGAGAGGAACGAAAAAGAGGCAAGAAATCCTTAAAGAAGAGACAGAAAAAAGAGGAGAGAGGAAGGGGGTGGCAGATGAAAAATACTGCAAGGAACTGAGGGGCCATTGAGGAAGAGGAAGTAGGAAAGACAAGAGAGAGAAAGAAGAGGAGGAGAGAGACAAGAAAGAAAGGAGGGGAGGAGAGAGAGAGAAAAGAATGAAAGGAAAAGAGGAGAGAAAAGAACAAAAAGAGAAGAGGAGAGAGAAAAGAATGAATGGAGGAAAGAAAGAGTAAAGAGAAGAGCAGAGAAGAGATGGCAAGAGGGAGAGAGGGAAATGAGGAAAAGAAATACTGAATACAGGAGAAGAGAAGAGGAAGAGGAGGAGGAAGCTGGAGATCAAAAAGAAGAGGAAGAAAGAGAGATAAGAGGAGAAAAGATGAGGAAAAGGAAAGATGGAGAGGAAGAAGAGAAGAAGAAAGAAAGAGCTGAGGAATAAGAGGGGGAAGGAGGGAAAGAGGATAAATGCTAGAAGAGAAAAGAAGATGATAAGAAGAGAAAGAGGGAGAAATGAGGAAGATAAAGAGGAA
>NC_137065.1:11048397-11070897 GCF_032717465.1 Coenobita brevimanus
GAGGATTACATGATATTTCGAGGGATTACATGATGTTTCGAGGGATTACATGATATTTCGAGGGATTACATGATATTTCGAGGGATTACATGATATTTCGAGGGATTACATGATGTTTCGAGGGATTACATGATATTTCGAGGGATTACATGATGTTTCAGTGTGTTTGGCCATGTGGAGAGGATGGAGGGTGAAAGACTGACGAAGAGAGTGTATGTGAGTGAGGTGGAGGGGGGAAGAGAGAGGGGGAGGCCGAGGATGAGATGGAGGGATGGGGTGGAGAGGTATATGAGAGAGGGGGGTGTAAGTTGGGAGCAGGGCAGTAAAATGGCGGGGGACAGGGCGACTTGGAGGCGATTTGTTTGTGGCCACCCCAAACGGGATTGAGGCGTCTGGCAATAGATAGATAGACATGATGTTTCGAGGGATTACATGATATTTCGAGGATTACATGTCATAAAAAGACTTTGTAGTTACTTGTAGAGAAGTTATATATATTAGACTTGTGGACGAGCGGTTGTTATACTTGAGTTGTTTGTACGTTGATAATCTTGGTTCCCATTTGTCATGCAATGACAGGAGAGATAAAGAAGAGTATGGGACTATTTTTATTTGTCTTGGAAATATTAACAAGTCTCTTGCACACGAGTGAGTATAAGTAGAGTCCCTGTCTCCCTGTCTCTCTCTCTCTCTCTCTCTCTCTCTCTCTCTCTCTCTCTCTCTCTCTTCCGAGTTGCTAAGCCTTTCTCCCCACTACCTGCCGATTCTATGGCCTCTCTTCTTCTGAGCTCTCTTTCTTAAATTCTGGTGAAACAGGGGTCGTGTCACGTGTGTTCACTGTGGTTGGAAAGTTCTAGAAGCCTGTGTGTGAGTATGTGTGTATGGTCATTAGGCTTTGTTCTCCCACTGTTTCGCTGACAAACTACCTGCATCATCTCCTGACATTGCTACTTCCTAATCTGTTGTCAGCTTTTCCTCAGTTTAACTTGCAAGATCATTTCCCATTCCCAGGCTCGCATAGAGCTGTCTATCTGTCTATTTATCTATCTATCTATTATGATTTGTAATTATAATATGGAAAGGTTACATAGAATTTCGATGGAATACATGAAATTTTGAGGAACTACTGTATATGAAATTTCGATTGGTTATATGAAATTTCGAGGGATTGCATGATATTTCGAGGGATTACATGATATTTCGAGGGATTACATGATGTTTCGAGGGATTACATGATATTTCGAGGGATTACATGATGTTTCGAGGGATTACATGATATTTCGAGGGATTACATGATGTTTCGAGGGATTACATGATATTTCGAGGATTACATGATATTTCGAGGATTACATGATATTTCGAGGATTACATGATATTTCGAGGGATTACATAAACCTTCGACGGAGTCCCTGAAACGATTATAGATTTTATGATATATTTTTTTACATTACATGTATGAATTTCCAAGGGACTGCAAAAAGCCATGCATTACATGGTATTTTAAGGGATTACATGATCATTTTAGGGATTACAAATTTTTTATGGATTATATACATGAAATTTTTGCTTCTGTGGTCATTTTTGTCACAGACTATATCAGAAATTTAATTCAATTTATCTCTGGCATGGACTTGCTAGTTTTTCTTTTTTGTTAACTTTATCATGACCTAATATTGTCATCTCTCCGTCTAGAATGCTGAGACGTAGCGAGAGATTAGCGATAGTATATGGTGCTAGTCACGAAGTGCTGTGGAAAGGGTGTAGAGATGCAGTATTTATCTACCACTGAGCTGCACAAAATGAGCTGCAAGAGGACGAAAATCTGGGCTAAGTTAAGGTGAAAGGAGTATGCAGTGTTCCAGCCCTGTTCATACATCCAACGTTGTTATATGTATGTATTTATCTGTCAGTATTTCTATCCATCTGTCTATCCGTATCTGTCTAGCTGTCTGTTTGCCTGTCTATCAGTATCTGTATCTATCTGTCTACCTGTCTGTCTGTCTGTTGTCTGTCTATTTGTATCTGCCTGTATCTTTTTTTTTTTTTTTTTAATAACAGAACGGAGGAAGGAAAAACAAATGGGGAAAAAAAAATAATCCATACACCAGATTACTGGTGTCCTCTATTCATAAAATATCTGTAACAGTTAGACTTGAACAGTTGTGGGTTGAAATTTGGAGGAAAACAACTCTGGGGAAGCGAGTTCCAGAGAGATGCAGTTCGGGGAATGAAAGAATTCTGATAGGCAGAAGTTCTGCAATATGGTTGAGTGACATTCCGGTCATGAGCGCTACCAGATGCCCGTGTAGCACGAGGGAAGGCATGGAGAGGTGGCACCATGGACGCAACTTCGTCTGAGCATTTGCCAAAAAAATATCTGTAAAATAATGCAAGGGAGGCAACATTCCTTCTTACTTGCAGGGGAGGTAGTTTATATATATCATTATCTATATATCTTATTTATCAGGCTGTCTGTGTATGTCTATCTGTCTTTGCATATCTATCCGTCTATCTGTCTAGCTGTCTGTCTATCTATCTGTCGATCTGTCTATCTATATATTTATCTATCTGTTTTCAATCTATTTGTAGCCAATCATTAATCTCTTTTAACTGGCGTGGGATTTTTCCAATTCACTCTCGCCACCACGGGATGAAGAGGAGAGATACATGAGAGAAAGAGCAATCTCACGGCTCTGCAGCCTTCATAGCACCTCTTCGTGACTAGCATCGTACCGTAGCGTCAGTCTATGGTTAAAACTTAAAAATCAAACCAGCTAAGGGTAATTTTAGGCCAGGTTAAGGTGAATAAAGTAGAGATGAATTTTTTGGCCTGATGGGAAATGTCTTGTGTCATATCTTAGAAGTTATTTATATTTCTGAATTGGAAGGTAGGGAGAGTGAGGGAATTTATGGCGTTATATTGGTACTCCGAATCTACTCCTCTGATTGTCTCTCTACCTCTGTGTGTCTGGCTGTCTCTTGCTGTCTGTCTATCTTGCTGTCCATGTTTGTTTGTCTGCCTGTCTGTCTGTCTGTCTCTGTCTCTGTCTGTCTGTCTGTCTGTCTGTCTCTCTCTCTCTCTCTCTCTCTCTCTCTCACTGGAAGGGTTAAGCACGTTCTCCATTAACCTGATAACAAGGATTCTCTCTCTCTCTCTCTCTCTCTCTCACACACACACACACACACACACACACACACACACACACACACACACACACACACACACACCACAGCACTTTCTCTTCACTACAACTTTCCCACCCTCTACCTCCCAGTCCAACTACAGGTGTTTCCTTTATTTCCCTTCTCTCCTCCCACCTCCTTCCATCATATTGTGTTTCACAAAACTATCATTTTTTTCTACGTTTCAGTTCTTGTATTCATTACATCTCTGATTTTCCTAAAATTCTTTCTTGTCTCATTCTGACTCTCTCTCTCTCTCTCTCTCTCTCTGCAACTTCTCAACCATCTTTTTCTCACTTTCTCCTCGTAAAACTATTGTCAAGGAGAGAGAGAGGGAGAGAGAGAGAGAGAGAGAGAGAGAGAGAGAGAGAGAGAGAGAGAGAGAGAGAGAGAGAGAGAGAGAGAGAGACTTTTAAATACTTAAAACAATAAATATTGATGTAGATGTGCACTGCATCTGTACCTGAGATAACATATATATATATATATATATATATATATATATATATATATATATATATATATATATATATATATATATATATATATATACGCGTGTACAGGAGAGAGAGAGAGAGAGAGAGAGAGAGAGAGAGAGAGAGAGAGAGAGAGAGAGAGAGAGAGAGAGAGAGAGAGAGAGAGGGAGGAGGTAGAGGAGGAGGAGGAAGGAAAGAGATGGTTTAGGCAAGGAAAAATTTAGGCAGAGGAGGGAGAGAGTGAGCGAGAAAATGAAGGACAAGGGAAAAAGAGGAGAATGATGATGATGATGATGAGAAAGAGAGAGAGAGGGAGGGAGAGAGAGAGAGAGAGAGAGAGAGTCGGTAAGTAGTGGCCTTAACTTGGACAATTTAGTGTTGGTTATAACGCGAGAGGAGAGGGAGAGATGGAGAAAATGGAGAGATAGGGAGTGAATGAAGAGGGAAAAGAAGAGGAGGGAGAGAATGGAGAGGGAGAAGAAGACAGAAAGAACGGAGGACTGGGAGAGAGAGGAAGAGACAGGGAGTGGCGAGACCGAGAGGGAGGTGGAGGAAAAAGGGAAAGGAGGAGAGAGAGCGAGATGGAAGAGGGAGAGAATCGAGAGATACGGAGGAGGGAGAAGGAAAAATTGAAAATGATAGAACGGGAATAGAGGAAGGAAAGGGAGAGGGGAAAAGGAAAAGAAGAGGAAGGGAAAGAATGGAGGAGAGAAGAGAAGGAAGAGGGGAAGATGAATACGAAAGAAGAGAGGAAAGAAAGAAGAGAGTATGCAAAGAAAAGGAGTAGAAAAGCGAGAGAGAGAGAGAGAGAGAGAACTCGCGAGGAAAGCGTGACAATAGAGTATGAGAAGGAGAGGAGAATAAGGAAAGAGTGCTAGAGACGGAGAGAATAAAGGAGACAGGGAAGGAGGAAGCAGGAGAAGGAAAACAATGGGAAGGAAGAGAGGATGAGAACAGAAGAGGGAGAAAGCGGAAGAGTAGGAAGGAAGGAGGAAGATGAGGATAAGAGAGGAGGAAGGAGAGAGAAGATTCAGGAGGGAGGAATGGAGAGAAGATGAAGTAAGAGGAGATAGGTGAGACGGACATATTGATGGATTAATAGTGGGATGAAGATAGATGGATATAGATAGGTAGACTGATAGACTGAGTGATTACGTCAGTAGTAGATAGATAGATAGGTAGGTACCTAGATAGACAATGTTAAGTAAATGGACAGCACGACAGATGGATGGATCGATGGCTAGAAAGACAAATTATATACTGAGAGAGAGAGAGAGAGAGAGAGAGAGAGAGAGAGAGAGAGAGAGAGATCCTCCAACCCCAATGGCTAAGTTTAAATATGGAAGGAAGCAATACAAGAGATAATGACTCTATCTGTCTGTCTGTCTGTCTCAAACACACACACACACACACACACACACACACACACACACACACACACACACATTTTTTTCTTTGTTTCTTCATGATGATTAATAAAAGATAATAAAAACAGCATTAATGATAAAAATAATAAGAACAATAGTAATAATAATAATAATAATAATAATAATAAAAAGAAGAAGAAGAAGAAGAAGAAGAAACATTATGAAAGAAGGACAAAGAAAAATGAGAATGAAAATTAAAATATGACACAAGTGAAAGAGGAGGAAGAAGAAGGAAGGAAGGAAGAATCGAGAGTAAGAATATTAAGAGTAAGAGTTAGAATAATAGCAAGAGTTCGAATATCAAATGCTAGTTAGAAGGAAAAATATTGACAAAAAAGAAAACAAAACGCAAGAAAAGTCCATGCCTAGTGACCAAACCCGTCCAGTACCTGTTTGATACTGAAATTCACGGCCATAGATTTGAAGACATGAATAGAGTTCAGCATATATGTGATCTGGCCTTGGGAGCATTTGATTTCAATTAGCTTTTTTTTTTTTTTTTAATTTGTTTTGTTTTTCACTCCCAGTCTAGTCACTTGTATCTCGAATTGTCCTTGGTTATTATTAAGAATTTGCTACAGTTCTGTCCAGCAATTTGTTTTTATACAACGTTCTTGAGAGAGAGAGAGAGACAGAGACAGAGACAGAGAGAGAGAGAGAAGGGGGGAAGGGAGGTAAAGATAGATGGAGGAAATTGAGAAAAGGAGAAAGATTACTGAGAAAGAAGGGATAGAAGTAGAGAGTGGATGAAGCAAAAATAAAGGAGAGAAAAAAAAATGGAAAGAGAGAGAGAGAGAGAGAGAGAGAGAGAGAGAGAGAGAACTGAACACAAAGAAAAGGAGAAAGATTACTGAGAAAGAAGGGATAGAAGTAGAGATTGGAGGAAGTAAAAATAAAGGAGAGAAAAAAAAATGGAAAGAGAGAGAGAGAGAGAGAGAACTGAACACAAAGCTAAACACAAGTCACAGTATATGTCCAGGCTGGTGCATATATAACCCTGCTTCTTTTACACTGGCCAGTTCTTGTGTGATGCGGGGACGGCTCCGTCAGCGTTATAAAGGTGTTCACTGTATCATTCCTTCCCTTCCTACTCCTCCTGCCACACCCACACCAGCACACTGAGCCGTCCCTGCAACGCACAAGCCACCTACACAGGAGATTCTGATGTATCACTACTCCTGCCACACCCACACCAGCACACTGAGCCGTCCCTGCAACACACAAGCCACCTACACAGGAGTTTCTGATGGATCACTACTCCTGCCACACCCACACCAGCACACTGAGCCGTCCCTGCAACACACAAGCCAATCACACAGGAGTTTCTAATGGGTCACTACTGGCCACGTTTCCAAGCCCCGAAAGGCGACTGTAGCGATCTGAAAAATTTTTTTCTTTCTTTCTTCTTGTTCTTGTTTCTGTTCTTCTTCTTCTTCTTCTTCTTCTTCTTCTCTCTCTCTCTCTCTCTCTCTCTCTCTCTCTCTCTCTCTCTCTCTCTCTCACACACACACACACACACACACACACACACACACACACACACACACACTTTAAGTCTAAAGCTAAATCACTACCCAAGGGCTTTATGAGCACCTTGTGGTTTAGTGGATCGAGGCTCCTTTGGTTCCAGTCCTAAAGAGACGACTTGTTTCATTTTCTTTCTCGTTTCGTTGTTTTATCTATTTTATTTTATTAATTAATTTATTTAGGTCTTCGCTGCCATACTGGGGGTTGTCGGGTCATCTACCCCTAATGTACTCAAGGCGATAGGCCTTTTATCCTTGTATTTTTGCTGCCTCCAACGATATTTATTTAGTAAAAAAGGCTTTAATTATGCCTGGGAAAATAAATAAGATCCTTTTCACTACGATTTTTGTAGCTAATTCAGTCCGCCTGAAGACGACTGTATTCAGCTTAAATTAGACCTCGTACTGAAGGGGTTGATCCTTGTGGGCCCATAGTCGCGTTGTTTAAGGAATCTCCCTAACCCATCTTCCTTAACGGTTTATTTTCTGGTTATGGCTGCTTGATACAATTTTGTACATCATTTATGCAGGGTTTGGCGATGTTGGCAGGATTTATATAACACGAAATAGGGTAATAAAGTGTAATGAAGAAAATAAATCGGCTAGGAAGAGGTATTCGGGAGCCTCCTTATCCAACGAGAACACGAACAACCTAGCCACGGGACCCTACGCCTCGCTGAGATAATATATATATATATATATATATATATATATATATATATATATATATATATATATATATATGTGGATTTTTTTTTCAATTTTAATAAAAAGGAAAATTTATGATGTGAATTTCTTGTGGTTATCCGGTAATGGATGTAGATAGACAGATAGATAGATAATCAGATAGACATGCAGTATTTATAGATAGATATACGTATTTGTAACTAGATAGATAAAAAGATGGATATATTAAGAGGAGTGGTAGATAGATAAACAGACTGATAGGTATGTACGTTCGTGAGGAGACATACAGAATAGGAAGACAGCTAGACAAGGTAAGAGAGAGAGAGAGAGAGAGAGAGAGAGAGAGAGAGAGAGAGACAGACAGACAGACAGAGACAGACAGACAGACAGACAGTCAGACAGACAGACAGACAGAGATGGTGACAGACAGACCGGTTAGTATACATTACAGATGGAGGAGCAAAAAAGGGGAAAGAAAGTAGAAAGGAGAGAAAGAGTTAAAGCTTTTCACCACTGGCAAGGGAATGCAAGATGGTCTCCAGGTAACTGCAATCCTCTGACATACTTCTTTGCAAATTGCCATGATGATTAATAAACAACCAAGGATATACGAGTAGGATCCCAACATCTTTAAGTCTGTATGATTTAACCTTTGACCCCGAAAGTCCTGTTGAAAGTCATTGATAGAAATAAAACATAAAAATAAATGAACTGTGTAAGGATATTTGCCCAGGGAACAACTGTGTCAGGACTGATGGGAATTGGTGAAGACAAAAAGGACTGGTACGTTACTGAAAAATGTTTGGAAAAAGGAGGAGGACGAGGAGGAGGAGGAGGAAGAAGAGGAAGAAGGAGGTGGTGGAGGAGGAGGAGGAATATGAAATGGAAGAAGAAGAAGAAGAAGAAAAAGATGAAGAAGAAGAAGTAGTATTAGTGGTAGTAGTAGTAGTAGTAGTAGTAGTGGTAGTAGCAGTAGTAGCTCTAGAGAAAGAATAGAGGAAGAAGAACAAGAAGAACAAGAACAAGAACAAGAACGAGAACAAGAAAAAGAAGAACAAGAAGCAATAAGTAGCACTAGTAGTAGTAGTAGTAGCAGCAGCAGCAGTAGTACTAGTAGTAGTAGTAGTAGTAGTAGTAGTAGTAGTAGCAGCAGTAGTAGTAGTAGTAGTAGTAGTAGTAGTAGTAGTAGTAGTAGTAGTAGCAGTAGTAGTAGTAGAAGAAGAAGTAGTAGTATTAGTAGTAGTACTAGTATAGTAGTAGAAGAAGAAGAAGATGGAGAACTGAGTTAATACAGAGGGTGTGTAGATTATGATGTGGACATCATTAATAAGTTGGTGACTAAACAATAGTAACGGAAGTGGAGAGAGAGAGAGAGAGAGAGAGAGAGAGAGAGAGAGAGAGAGAGAGAGAGCATAAGTATTCCATTCATCTAATATATTAATTTTGAATACCGTCCAAGAAACACATACACACAGTAATAACGGCGTTTGTGTGTGTGTGTGTGTTCATTCTGTATATATGTATGAATCAAATTACCTTACCAACATAAAAGTAATTTGTCGGGAATGTTGGCATTAGAACACACATCCGTAATTAATTCCATTCCCGCTGAAATCCAGGACAGATTAACCCAGATTTCCCACTGCTGCACACATAAAATCCTTCTCTGTTTTCTTATTCCTTCTTTTCGTGAATGGTTTTCACTTTTAGTTAATCGGCAGCTGCATCAAACTATCATCATTATTATTATCATTATCACCACATCCTCCTTTACGACCACCATCATCATCACTAGTTCCTTCTTCACCATCATCATCATCATCATCTTCGCTACCACCACCACAGTCATCACTGTCATCCTCTCCAACATCATCATATCTTTTCCTACCCAACTATAGGGTGCGGTAGGATACAGAAAGCAAGGAAAAAGAAAAGGGAAACAAATAATAGATCATATCAGTAGCATGTGCAGTTGGAGAAATTTTCGCGCGGGACACTGTGTAGATGGCAGCAGCAGCGACAGACAAATGATCTGGTAACAGTGCTGAGGGTGAGGCAGGGCTGGGAGTTGCGGGGAAGGTGAGTGATGGGGGAGAGGGTGGGGGTAGGTGAGTGTTAGGGAGAGGTTAAGTAACCATTAATTGTGACAACAAACTCTGCGTAGATAATCATTCCAATACGATTTTTCTATTAATAAATAAGGGTAGTGGCAACAAGCTGCTAATGAAGGTTCAGTATTTGATGGAGTAAGTTCGGTACCTAAGCAAACAGGTATCGCCAATCCGTAACCTTATCCTTCGCCTCCATCATTCCGTCCCCTCATCGGAAAGCTTTCTATTGTTGACCTTGAATTTGGAAATATTTAGAACTGATTTTAGCTGCTTCTCATGCAAGGTGCTTAACACAGATACTGTAACTTTCATTGCAACTTGTATTGAATACCGAGTCTAACATCCTGTAATAGTCCATTTTATACTTGTATAAGTCAACTACTGTTATCTTAAGACCGAACGCTGGCAGAATAAGGAAAATACACCCATTAAACTGACGGCGTAATTTGTTATCCTTCCATAGTCGTATAGGCACTTACCCTGCTTACGGATGGATGAGCCTGGCCTTCATACCAGACTATAAATTTAAGCATCCTCCAGTCAACACTTTCTTACGGCCAATCCCTCATGTCTTAATAGACCTATATTACTTTATGCTTATGTGCATACGTGTGTGGCTATATGAGTATTAATCGTGCATTCTCTCTCTCTCTCTCTCTCTCTCTCTCTCTCTCTCTCTCTGTCACAAGCAGTAGATTACCTTACATAGTCACACTGGTAACCTTTCGGTTGGCAGGAATAAGATACAATAAGTCTATTTTTCTGTTGTCACGTAAAAGGAATTATAATGTCGCTAATAAAGATGGTGATATATTTGACAAAATACAAACGACACACAAAATTACCAGCACTATGTAAGACTTGCATTGCTACAAATTGTGCATGCACCTAATGTTTTATGAAATTTTCGTAGTGTAATATCTACAAACGTGTTAGCAGTAGCGGTCGCCCAGTCCACATTGTTGTTCTAAACAGCCTCCCCCCCCCCCACACACACACAACTGGCGTAATGGTAATGCTTTCGCCTGCCATCTAGTAGGACGGGGGTTCGCGCTAGATCGTGTGTGAAAAGTTTCACTTACGAAGTGGGAGGTTACTGTTCCTCTTGAAGTAGGGAATGGTTGTGTGCGTGTGTGAAGGTCACAGCCTTGCCCTAGATCGGACTATACGAGCTCTCAGCTCTCTTGCTGGAGGGTAATGAGCTGACAATCACGCCAATCACGTTATCCTGACCGACCCGGTGAATTACACACACTCACCCAAACGCATTTAATTTTGGCAGGCAGTTTTCCTCTTCACCCACTCCTTCCACACACACTAAGAGATAATATCACATACTTATTGTCTCCTACAACTCACAGATGAGGAGAATATAGTTGAATGGAGGAGTCAGGTGGAAGGAAGAAGGAGGGGAAAACAAAGGATTAGGTGGAGAGATGGAATTGAGAAAGAAATGAGGCAGTTAGGCCTGGAAAAAGAAGACGCAGCGGACAGAAGTTACTGACGACATATACAACATATATATATATATATATATATATATATATATATATATATATATATATATATATATATATATATATATATATATATATATATATATATATATATATATATATATACAGGCCATGCATGCGTCTCTGTCTCTGGTGAGTCAAGTTGTGATACAGGAATCCATCTCATTCAGCTGCTATCTACTGACCATCAAGTCACGGCCTTCCCAACCACAGCCTATTAAGCAGTATAAAATTCACTATGATCTGATGGATATTATGACGTTATTATTACAGGTTGAAGAAGATAATACCCAGGAAATTTCAATGAATATCCCGTATAAAAAAAAAAAAGTAGGAATGTGCACTTACGCTCATAAATGGGTAGAATATGCATTTGCATATGAACATATGCAAATGCATGATTATCCTAGGCCTACTTATAAGTCTCTGTGAGATAGACTGAGAGTTAGACAGCGAGATACCCAGTATTATACACTGCTCAAAACACACACACACACACACACACACACACACAGAAGCTATTGATTGACTTGAAAGGTCTAGGTCTGGTTTTTGCTTAAATTTGTTTGTGACAAGCAGCTACCATGTGCTAACGATTTAGGAAATATATAACATTCACACTGACAGCTAACAAAGATGCATGTGTCTTAAAATCTGACATACTTTAATGCCTTTTGGGAATTAAAAAAATACTAATGGTTGACTGAAACAACGAAGAAATGGAATATTATATATACTTTATTTTCCATACCCTACGTATCTACTTTACAATTAAGAATGTATGAGCAACTTTTCTGAGACGTATCTGAGGTAAACGTCTGATATTAGTCTGTGTTACAATAGGGATGTTATAGATACCGAAATGGGGGAGAGTCATTATAAAGTTACGTGTTACTGATGTCTGTGTGATTTTAACAGCCTTGCATGATCACTGAACTGACCATTTTTCATTATGTCATGAACCATCACTTTACGGCTTGTTGCTACTTCGTGTGTTCCCCTGTCATAAAAACACATTCATTTAAAATCAAAGCAAATTATGTTACATTAAACGGGTACTAAGCCTCTCCTCAGCACTCCGCTACCCCCACTCCCATCCCTCCCAACACAGCTACTCCCACTACCCCCCCATCCCTCACCTCCCACTCCTCCCACAACACCCTCACCTACCCCGCACGTCCCGCCCCCCCTTTACCCCCAGCACTGTTACCAGATCAAATTATTGACCGCTCCTGCTGCCTTCTACGCGGTGTCCCGCACGGAAATTTCTCCAACTGTACAGTGCAATGGACCACACACTCATCCGTTCACCATTACAGCCTATGGAATCCCTACTCTGCTTAATATTATTTCGATAACGTCATTATTTTTTTAAATGGTATCTTCACACGATTTTGCTCAGATTATGGTAGATTTTTGTATTAATTTGATGGGGTTTATATATACCCTCCACTAGGTTAAATGAATAATGACGTCACCATAAACTGAAAATGACGTCACACTGCTATAAATGACATGACTGCGATAATTGACGTCACCCTGTTTAAAATGACGTCACTCTTATAAATGATGTCACCATGCCATAATTGACGTTACAGCTATTAATGACGTGGTCCTACCATAAATGATGTTACTGCAATAAATGATGTCACCCTGCTGTTAATGACGTCACCCTGCTATGAATGACGTTACTGCTATAAATGATGTCACCCTGCTACAAATGACATTATCCTGCCATTAATGACGTCACCCTGCTATAATTGATGTCACCCTGGTATAAATGATGACACTGCTTTAAATGATGCCACCCCGCTATAAATGACGTTACCCTGCAATAAGTGACATCATCCTGCTATAAAAGACATTACTCTGTTTTAAATGACGTAACCGATCCATAAATGACGTCACCACGCTACAAGTGACACCATCCTGCTATAAATGACGTCGCCCTGCTATACATGACGTCACCCGTTCCTCTGCTATAAATGACGTCACCCTATTATGTATGACGCCACCCTGCTGTAAATGATGCCAGGCTACTATACATGACATCAAACTACTGTAAGTGACGCCACAATGCTATAAATGACTTCACCATGCTATAGCCTAAGTGACGTCACCATTCTATAAATGACGTCACTGCAAAAAATGATGTCACCGCTCTACACAGTAAAATTAAATAACGTCACCGTGCTATACAGTAAAATATAATGATACCACCGCGTTATATACATTAGTGACGTCACCGCGCTACATAGGTTAATGACGTCACCGTGCTATATAGATTATTGACGTCACCGAGCTACATAGGTTAATGACGTCACCGCGCTACATAGATTAATGACGCCACCGTGCTACATAGGTTAATGACGTCACCACACTACATAGGTTAATGACGTCACCGCGCTACATAGGTTAATGACATCACCGCACTACATAGGTTAATGACGTCACCACACTACATAGGTTAATGACGTCACCGCGCTACATAGGTTAATGACATCACCGCACTACATAGGTTAATGACGTCACCGCGCTACATAGGTTAATGACGTCACCGCGCTACATAGGTTAATGACGTCACTGCACTACATAGGTTATTGACGTCACCGCGCTACATAGGTTAATGACGTCACCACGCTACATAGGTTAATGACGTCACTGCACTACATACAGTAGGTTAATGACGTCATCATGCTACATAGGTTAATGACGTCACCGCACTACATAGGTTAATGACGTCACCGCGCTACATAGGTTAATGACGTCACCGCACTACACAGGTTAATGACGTCACCGCGCTACATAGGTTAATGACGTCACCGCGCTACATAGGTTATTGACGTCACCGCGCTACATAGATTAATGACGTCACCGTGCTACATAGGTTAATGACGTCACCGCGCTACATAGGTTAATGACGTCACCGCGCTACATAGGTTAATGACGTCACCGCACTACAAAGGTTAATGACGTCAGAGGGCAATAGGTTAAATTTAAATGACGTCCAGAATTTCCAAATACTTTTCCACAAATTTTTCATGAACCCCTATTGACTTACAAATGAGTGACTCCCACAATGATTATACAACACACGCACACACATTCTCTCTCTCTCTCTCTCTCTCTCTCTCTCTCTCTCTCTCTCTCTCTCTCTCTCTCTCTCTCTCTCTCTCTCTCTCTCTCTCTCTCTCTCTCTCTCTCACACACACACACACACACACACACACACACACACATACCTATATGGTTTTAATATGAATATATTTTTCATTAATAACACACATGAGGATGTTGAGCAATGTGCAGAATAAATCGGTTAAGAAGACGTGTTAGTAATCTCTAAAGCCACGCACAATATATACCTCCCCTAGGCCTACAGAAAAGTACAGTGAGTGAGTGAGAGTGGATAAGTGAGTGAAAAGTGAGTGAGTGAGTGAGTTACAAGCGTTAGTGGGTGAGTGAGTGACGAGTGTGTGTGTTTGAGTGAATGAGTGACGAGTGTGAGTGAGTGAGCGACGAGCGTGAGGGAGTAAGTATGAGTGAGTGAGTGAATGACGAGTGTTAATGAGTAAGTGAAGAGTGTGAGTGAGTGAGTCCGTGAGCCAATGTGTGACAAGTGTGAGTGAGCGAGTGACAAGTGAGTGAGTGAGTGACTGAGTGAGTGAATTAGTGAGTGACGAGTGTAACTGAGTGAACGAGTGACAAAAGTGAGTGGGTGAGGAAAGAGTGACTAGTGTGGGTGAGCGAGTAAGTGACGAGTGTGAGTGATTGACGAGTGTGAGTGAAAGAACGAGTGAGTGCGTGACGAGTGTGAGTGGGTGAGTGATTAGGGTGAATGAGTACGTGAGTGACGAGTGTAAGTGAGTGAAGAGTGTGAATGAGTAAGTGAGCGAGTGACGAGTGTGAGCGAGTGACGAGTGTGAGGGAGTGAGTGTCGAGTGTGTGCGAGTGAGTGACTAGTGTGATTGAGTGACGAGTATGAGTGAGTGAGTAAGTGACGAGTGATAGCATGAGTGAGGAATGTAAGTGAAAAACGAGAGGGTGATTGAATGAGTGAAGAGTGAGTGACCAGTGAGTGAGTGAGTGAGGAATGAGTAAGGAGTGTAGTGAGTGACGAGTGAGCGTATAACGTGTGAATGAGTGAGTGACAAGTGGATGAGTGAGTGGCGAGTGAGTGACTGAGTGAGTGGCTGAGTGCGTGACGGGTGTGTTAGTGACGAGTGAGTGAGCTAGTGAGTTAGTGAGTGACGAGTGAGTTAGTGAGTGAGTGACGAGTGAGTGAATGAGTGACTGACGAGTGAGTGAGTTAGCGAGTGAGTAACGGGTGAGTGAGCCAGTGAGTGACGAATGAGTCAGTTAGTGAGGCTGAGTGAATTAGTGAGTGATGAGTGAGTGTGTGACGAGTGAGTGGCGAGTAAGTGTGACGAGTGAGTCAGAGATTAAGTGATGAGTGAAAAGTAAGTGACGAATGATGAATGAGAGAGTGATGGGTGTGTGAGTGACGAAAAAGTGAGTGACGAGTGAGTGAGTGAGTGACAACCGGGTGAGTGAATGAGTGACAAGTATAGCCCCGTCCTCGCTAGGGGTCTTGTTGCACGCTCTGTTGCGCGCTATGTTGCCCACCTCTCGTTTTCGTGCCGCGGAGGATCTGTGCCGTGGCTTCTGGCAAATCTGGCCGAGGGGCAATTCGTAGTGACAGCGCGCGCTGCGATGCCCACAGTATCCGTCTGGCTTTCCTCTGAAATTAAGTCAAGACAGCCACTGCTTGCACCACATCTTTTTCCTATCCTTGTACATTCTTCCACAACATAGTGCCACAGTGCTCCACATCACAGTCTCTTGAACTGCTGCAGTGTTGGTATACTTCCCCCTCCTTTCACAGCTCAACGGTAACTAGCGCGCTCTGCCCATTGTGCTAATGTGGACATCACCTGCCTCAGCAACACGCGTTTGGCAGCATGATAGCGCACTGCATGACAACTCGTGTGGATGAGACTTAAATGGGTGAGTGGGAGTGATGCGGTTAGGGACTCACTATCTTTAACTGCCTTTTTGGGCAATATAAGGAAAATAGATTGCAAGTCCCTTCAGGATGAGAGATTTTCATAAGCTGAATGAGAGCTTGTAGTAAGTTTAGACTCTTTCGTAAGGTAAGATATTTTCGTAAGCTGCATGAGATTTTCGTTAAATGACTGAAACTGTAAGTTGTATGAGAGATTTTCGTAAGCCGAGTGAGATTTTCGTAGGCTAAGAGACTTTCGTTGGTCGAATGAGAGATTTCCATAGTCAAGGTTGAATTATTCTCGTAGGTTGAATGAAAATTTAATATTTTCCTAAGATGAGGAGTAGACGCCAGCAGGGACCAATCTTCGACTGACAAAGGCATTTTGCGAAAGTTACCCCATAAAATATCTCCAAGTATCACTCGTTCTCTGTAAAAATTTGACAGCCGTACGACAATTCTTTCCCCATCAAACAAATTATTTTGTAATTCCAATTTTGAGGTAACTTGCCTGCAGAAATCTTCGTTTTCTATGCAATATATAATATGACCATTTTTTTCCCGATTTCTTCCTTTTTTTTTTCCTGCAAAAAAAAAAAAAAAAAATGTCATACGTCTGGCAATGGGATGCTGGAGGGTGGCAGTGAGGCCGCTGACTGAGATGATATGACACTGGGAGGGGTGAGACGTGCCAGCCTTGGTTTCACCATGTTTTCAGTCTGCTATAATCTTGGCCATTTCTTATAGTTTTTGCACACTTTTTGAAGGTGGGACAACCGTCTAAGAAGCTACTACAATGTCAGAAAGCGGCAGAGAAGAATTTGACGCCATTTCGAGGGGAGAAAAACGTGTTGAAAGCAGCTGATTTTTCTCCACCACCCCCACCTCCCCTCTCACCCGCCTCCCGCACCTCTCCTGACGACCCCCAACCTTCTACGTCTTTTTCTCCAACTTTGCCTTCTCCAGTACCCACTACCTCTTCATAACCATCCTTAATCCTAACTCATAAAATCAAAAAAAGTACCTAGGTTGTTTCTAATCGTACAGACACTGCAAGTCAACAGACACTGCAAGTCAACAGAATACGAGTGATATCTCGGAGCTAAACTTATTGTCCTTTGGAGTGATGTAACTCCCTTAGTTTTGAGCATAAGAAAAAAAGCAAGATACCTACAAAAAGAGGAATGAAAGGGGAACATTTTGTATATATATATATATATATATATATATATATATATATATATATATATATATATATATATATATATATATTTAGAGACTGACAAACATGATTGTAATGATTTTTTTTTTACATCGCAAAAAGAGGGTAAAATTTGGGATAAATACATGGGCAGTTTTTTTTTTTTTTTTTTTTGGTTCAGCAATGGTGAAGAATATTAGAAAACTTTTAGGGCAATTTATTAATGAGGGTTTTATTACCAAATATCATAGAGATCAGATGAACACACTTCCCCTGGTTTCCCACTTCTTGCGTCTCTTTCTTTTATACATATCAGGAATATATATATATATATATATATATATATATATATATATATATATATATATATATATATATATATATTTCTGTAAAAACTAACTGGCCAAATTTACTCAAACTTTGGGATGTTATTGCTTTAACATAACGTATTAAAAAATCAGACAAATAAAAGAAAAACAAATGTACCTTCGTAAGTAACAACCATCCACTCCCCTCAGTTAAGAGATTTTCGTCAGTTGAATTAAATTTTCTGAAGCTGAATGAGGCATTTGAATGTGAAAGAGATTTTCATACAATGAATGAGTGATTTTCGTTAGGTGAATGAGAAATTTTTGTGAGATTTTCGTTGGGTGAATGAGACTCGTAAGCTAAGGGATTTTCCTAAGTCTACTAATACAAAGTCTGTTCACTTTCTGTCAGCACGCAGGGAGGCGTGGCTTGTGTGACGTCAGCTGGCTTAAATAACAAAATATATAAAAGAGCAGACTCAAATTAAACATTTATGACAAGGGAAAATGAAGAAGGCGAAGAAGTGCAGACTCGTTTAACCCTATAATATAGCAGTAGGTTCCCTCACACCCCTACACCTTCCCTCACTTCTCCGGACTGAAAAATGTGTCATGGTCTGATAACAGTAGCAAGCATTATAATCACCGTCATGGTCAGGAGTCAACTGAACACGACTGGCCCTGGGTTTCATGCCAGAGCCTTCGACGTCACTCTGATGCTCCGCCCCCTGCGCGAGCTTGGAGCTGTTTTAGAAGGAAGTGATCCGACTTGGTATTAGTAGACTTAGGGATTTTCGTAAGACGAAAAGATTTGCGTAAGTGAAGAGATTTTCGTGTCAAAAAACATCTGTAGTTATAAGAAAGTAAAAGGAAATGAAAACAATCTTTTAAAAATTAACAGTTCGATATAATACAGCAAGGAAATTTTCCTGGACTGAATATATGAGAACAACTGAAGAATAAAAGAAGAGTAATAAAAATGATTTTTTTTTTTTTTTAATAATTAGATATATATGAAATATTGGTGTTGACATGAACATGGGATTATTCAGGTGGATTAATCAATTGCATTGTCTGATATAGTTAGCGCTTGTTTATGTTCATTAGTAATCATCCATAATTATTCTGGGTAGAGAGCTGTTGGAATGATTTATCTATTTATTTATTTATCATCATCATCATCATCATCATCATCATCATCATCCGGACCATTTTTCCCACACTAGGGCAGGGTAAGGAGTGGCAACATCCAGACAGCCCAAGTTTACCCAGTCCAATCTATGCTTCCATTCACTCATCATTCAGGCCCCAGGAATCCTGGCTTTATCTGATACGCCAAAACTTTCACCACATTCTGTAGCTTCACATAAACTTATCCGATAGAATTAATCCGAAGGCTGTCACGCACTTCGCCCACAACACTCATCCAGCAAGCTCGATCTCTTGTCAGTCCCCCGGCGTCACCTCTCATCCACACATTCCCATCCACCATATCCCTTCACCTTCTCCCTGGCCCACCTCTCCTCCCCCCTCCCCCAAATTCCCCCAGATATCCCTTCCTCACCATTCCATTGCTATCCATTCTCACACCACCATACCATCTCAGCATACTGTCTTCGATTCTGGTGTCCACAGACTTCCTCACTTCGCATCCCCACGAATCACACCAATTCGTATCCTATCCACTTTCTGCACTCTACATACCTTACTCAACAGTCCTATCTCCACTGCTCTCACTTTTGACTTTTAATTTTCATGCCACACCTTAGTCTCACATCGATATGTTAAAGCTGTCAGTAACGCTCCCTCATGCAAGCCTCGCGCAGCTGCAATACTCAAGCCTCTGTTTCTTATCAAGGCCCTCATAGCACCAGCCATTCTCATTTCTTGTGCCACTCGACCCTCCACTTCTTTTGCACATGTTCCTTTCTTTTCTGTCACTGCATCCAGATATTTGAATTCTCCCACCAACCCCAGTCTCTCCCCATTCTCTGTAACATCACACTGGGAGTCATCTTGTGTCTCGAATACCATCACTTTACTCATTTCTACATCCACTCTCAAGGCACGACACACAGACATCAGAAAAACTCTGCAATAGTCTACCAAGTTCTTGTCCGGCATTTGCCAGCACCACTGCGTCATCAGCAAACAACAAATTTGAGATATTCCATCCACAACCATTTATTACCAATGTCATTCCTCACTCCATTTCTCATGTTTTTACTTCTCTCATCACCCCTTCCACGTATATACTGAACAACCACGAGGACATCACGTAACCTTGTCGCACGCCCACACTGATCGTAAAACATTCACTTAGATGCCCATTTACCCATACACATGACTCACTACCATCATAAATACTCTTGACAGCACTTAGCAGCTTACCATCTACACCGTACATGTGCAAAGCCTTCCACAGTCCTTCTCTGTCCACTTTGTCATATGCTTTTTGCAGATACAAAAGTACCATAAACACCTTACAGTCCTTCTCACAAGCCTTCTCTACTATCTGTCTCACTGCAAATATCTGATCCACACATCCTCTGCCACTCCTAAAGCCACCCTGTTCATCACTCACTGGGACTTCTGATCTTTTACTTTCTCTATACAATTTCTTCCATGTACCTTCCCTACAACACTCAATAAACTTATGCCACGATAAATCTTGCACTCACTTTGCTCACCTTTGTTTTTTTACAGGGGTACAGTCACAGCCTTTTTCCACTCTGCTGGTAGTTTCACTCATCTGTGCTTTCTTACATATCTCCAACAAGCACTTCATTCTGCTCTCTCCACTGCACTTTATCCATCTCTGCATACACCTCATCAACCCCAGCTGCTTTCCCATTTTTCATTCGTTTCACAGCTTTCTTAACCTGTGCGAGTGTCACGATTCCTGGCACTGCGATCCTTCTCTGCACCCCCCCCCCAACCAATCATGTTTACAGCCGCTCCGCTCTCGCTATTCCCATACATCAAGCTTTCAGTATATTCTTTCCTTGTGGTCCTTACAGTACTTCATCCCCATGGGTTAATAATCTACCACTTACATCCTTCACACTTTTACATATCTTTCCCCTGTCTCTTCTACATTTCCGCACCTCTTTCCAGAATAACTTCTTGTTCAGAGTAATTTGTATTAACTTTTCTTCCTAGATCATCAATTGCCTCCTTCTTTTTCCTCTTCACTAGTCTCTTTACTGCATCTTGCTGTAATATATTCAGTTTTTATTTCAACTGAACTCCTGCTCTGTAACCACTGTAGCCACTCCTTCCTCTTTTCCTTCACTGCTTTCTTAACCTCTTCTTTCCATCATGCCGTACCTTTCTTCTTTGTTATTACTTTTGTCACACCAAACACCGCTTCAGCATTCCTAACTAAGCAATCTCTGTACTCATTCCACAGATTGTCCAGATCCATTTCATTTCATTTCACTGATTCCAACTCTTCCCCTACTTTGATCCTACATTCATCTGCCATTTCTCTGATCCCCAGCTTCTTGGCTTTCAGTCTTTTTCCCTGAGTGCTCCTCTCTCTCCTGGTCAACCTCATTCCTCTCAGCTTGATCTTGCATACCACAATCATATGATCTGGCAGACCTCCACATTGTCCTCTCACGGCCCTCGTATCAGCAACCATTCCCAGCATCGTCTTCTCTACGAGCACGTAATCAATCAGGCTCCTTTCAACACGACCCCCATTCCCTCTGTACCATGTATATTTATGTGCATCTTTGTGTTTGAAATGCGAGTTGCAAATGCAGAACCTCCTTTCCTGACACATATCCTACAGTCGCTTCCCATAATCATTTTCTTCTGGTACTCCATTACAACTCATTATGTCACCCTTAGGACCAGTTCTTACTCTTCTACTGATATCGCCCATTACGATCACTTTACAGCTCCTGGGCATTTCTCCCACTGCTTTATCCAGCTCATCCCAAAACCTGTTATTATTATTATAATTATTACTATAATTATTGTTATTATTATTATTATTGTTATTATTATTATTATTATTATTTACCACCACCACCACTACTACTACTACTACTACTACTACTAAACATTCATTACCATACCGCTACCACGAACACCATCATTCATAATCACAATTACCACTGTCAATACCACAACTACCACCACAACCACTAACCACAACTACCACAATCACTACGACAAACACCATCACCACTAACACAGCTACCACGACCATCAGCACCACACACTGCAAACTACCACCACCAACTACCTCAAGTACCACAGCCATCAACGCCACACACCACCAGTACCAACTACACCAACCAGCTACAACTACCATCACCAACTACCACAACCAACATCATCACCAACTACCACAACCATTACCACCACCAAAAACTACCACAACCATCATCACCACCACCAACTACCACAACCACACCACCACCACCAACTACCACAACCATCACCACCACAACCAACTAACACAACCATCACCACCACAGACTACCACAACCATCACCACCACCGACTACCACAACCATCACCACAACCACCAGCTACCACAACCATCACCACTACCACCAACTACCACAACTATCACCATTAGCAATTACCTACAGTAACCACAACCAGCCACCATAAACTACCATGACCACCAGTGTAAGCAACCATAACCACACCACAGCTACCATTACCATTTATCACAACTATCACCCGCTACCACAACTACCACAGTCGCAGCACAAACACCACCATCAGCTGCCATAACTACCACAGTCGCACCACAAGTACTACCAAGAACTACCAGAATCACAATCACAACAAACAACCATCAGCTACCACAAACTACCACAATCGCACCACAAACACAACCATCATCAACATCAACCACTTTACCACAATCACACAGCTACCACCATCACCAATTACCACAACCACCGCTATCACCAACCATAACTACAACAATCGCACAGGTACTACACTCGCATCACAACTACCACCACCAGCCACCACAACTACCACCATTCGCTACCATATCTACCACCACCAACTACCACAGCTATTGCCA
>NC_137065.1:11078397-11110897 GCF_032717465.1 Coenobita brevimanus
CCTTCCCTTTGATCTTTTCCCCTGACCGATTGTTATCAGGAATCACCTCAACCATTCCTGTTCCTCAATCGTTACACCAAGTTTGGTTAAAATTAGATAAAAACTTGTGTGGATTCAGTGCGTGAGCTATGACCATTTCGCTCCAGACTTAACGACCT
This sequence comes from Coenobita brevimanus, assembly GCF_032717465.1. Lineage (NCBI taxonomy): Eukaryota > Metazoa > Arthropoda > Malacostraca > Decapoda > Coenobitidae > Coenobita > Coenobita brevimanus. Next base: position 11,078,556 of record NC_137065.1, read on the forward strand.
GTTCCTCTGATGGTCCTCAGTAATAATGCCTAAATTTGATACACTTACATTCATTCATTTTCCCTAATATTGTTAACAGACAAACTGGACCAACACATAACCTCCCCACCCTCCCACTCTTTCGCGCACAAGGGGTAATAAGCTACCCACCCACATTGTCTCGAATCCTAGTACTGCGCGGCACTGGCGAGGGACGCCTTGACTGGGTGACACTGATATGACCGGCCAGTGGAGGTGCCTGGTTATACAATCGTTCCTCAACCCCTTCCCTATTCCCCCAAAAGGAGCATGGTGGACTGCAGAAGGGCAGCTTCATTCTGTAGTCCATTTGGTTAACGTTTGATGAACCTGGGACTACATCATCATCATCATCGTAATCATCATCATCATCATCAACAGCAACAACAACAACTGCACTATCATCATCATCATCATCATTATCATCATTATCACCACCACACCACCACCACCACAACAACAACATCGGCCAATACTGCATTAAAGTTTACCCTGGCATCTCATCCTTCTGTTTTTTGTTCAGTTAACCTTGCAATACACGTCAACAGTGCAATACAGCCTCTGTTTTTATTGGTATTTCGGCTAGGCTATTGTTATGGTTATTATTTCCATTTCGGCACGGGAATTTCTCGACCCCTTACCCTCGTCATCCCCTTTCCTGCTCATTTCATTAACTTTTAGTGCAGTAGAGAGAGAGAGAGAGAGAGAGAGAGAGAGAGAGAGAGAGAGAGAGAGAGAGAGAGAGAATTTGGTTATGAGAAGGGAAATGTGTGTGTGTGTGTGTGTGTGTGTGTGTGTGTGTGTGTGTGTGTGTGTGTGTGTGTGTGTATTATAACCTCTTGTATATACATACTGTATTATTCGTACTGATGTCGATGAGCGAGGCAGTAGGTAGATGTAGAGAGATAGGTAGGTTGGTTGTTGATCGTCAAAGCACTGCCAGTATAAAGTCGTGAGGTGTCGTATGGCTCGAACTTGCTGCTGCTAAGTAAAATGGTGTGTCGTCGACTAGAGTAAATAGGTAGGTCTCTCTCTCTCTCTCTCTCTCTCTCTCTCTCTCTCTCTCTCTCATTCTCACCCTTCCCCTTTGTATATCATAAGCGAGGTGAGTTACAGAGCACTCCTGGGTTACGGAGTTTACTATACACAGTTCTGTTGAACTGTGATTTACAGCGTAAGGTAGCGTGACGGCAAAACCTCCTAGCTGATCCTATCCCCTGCCGTCCGCCCTCGATCGTGTTCTCGGACCCTCTCTAACCCCTTCTGACTTGTAGGGAATCTCTCCGACATTATATACAGCTTGGAGAGGATGTGTGTGTGTGAAGTGTCTGGTAGATTTCCATTCACGTGGACTAACCGACTTCAGCTGGTTACCCCACGTGTTTGAAAACGTCATGAAATTCTTGATCGTCTGGAGAGATTGTTTCAGATACCCTGGTACATCATTTGTTAAGACATTCATGATGGTCTGGGACAACAAGATTGTGGATATACGTTATGCGGATTGACATTCCTAGTGAGAAGCTGTGTATGTCTCCAGCAGACATTACATCCTGTACAGTTTGATATGAGATATATACTAGTGCCTACATAATGCCTACATATCTCTCGGTCATGCAAAGCTGTCGTACTTACGACAATAAATACTGTCATAACATATTAATGCATATTCTATACACATTTCAATCAACTTGTATGCTAATTAAGTGCAATGCATAATATTGTAAAAGTATCATAACTGTGATATGAGATATATACTTGTGCCTTTATAATGCCTACATATCACAGTTGTGGTTGCAATAAAATTGTAGTTACATCTTGTTAATGCAGCTGTTACATTATTGTGGCTACAATAAAACTGTAGTTACATCTTGTTAATGCAGCTGTTACATTATTGTGGCTACAATAAAACTGTAGTTACATCTTGTTAATGCAGCTGTTACATAATTGTGGTTGCTATAAATCTGTTGTTATATCTTGTTAATGTAATTGTTACATAATTGTGGTTACAATAAAACTGTAATTACATCTTGTTAATGCAACTGTTACATAAATGTGGTTGCAATAAAATTGTAGTTACATCTTGTTAATGCAACTGTTACATTATTGTGGCTACAATAAAACTGTAGTTACATTGTGTTAATGCAACTGTTACATGATTGCGGTTGCAATAAATTGTAGTTACAGTATAGCAGCAATTGTAATTTAATTGCAGTAATGATAGCTTAGTTACATGGGGTGGAGTCAAAGGCTTTTCGTCTCATTAACTCTCCTCCTCTTACTGGCTCCCTTCAACCTCTCTCTCCTTTTTATCGCTACTTCAATGATCATTGCTCCTCTGAACTGTCTACTTGCATCCCTCCACCTCTACGACGGGCGCATAGCACCCGTCTAACAGCAAACTCTCATCCCTTTTCCGTTCAACTCTTTAATGCAAGAGTTAACTGTTACTCCCAGTCCTTCATTTATGCAACAGGTCAGCTCTGGAACTATCTCCCTCTGTCTGTATTTCCTGCTTCCTATGATCTCCAGTCTTTCAAACGCAGTGTATCCAGGCACCTCGAAATGATCGGATCTTGAATTTGTCTCTCTCTTGTATTTTGTTTTTCTCTTGGAAGGAACAGTTTGCGGGCTCGTGGCCTTTGGTTCCTTCATCCTAGCCAAAAAAAAAAAAAAAAATGCAGTAATGCTAGTGTTTGGAGTTACAATTATAATTATGAGAAGGACTTTCTCTCTCTCTCTCTCTCTCTCTCTCTCTCTCTCTCTCTCTCTCTCTCCACACACACACACACACACACACACACACACACACACACACACACACACACACACACACACACACACATATATATATATATATATATATATATATATATATATATATATATATATATATATATACCCACACAGTATTTACAGACAGAACTCAATTTGTCTCACTTGTACAGAACAGATCTTAAACACTGATAACTGGGTAGCAATCCTGGCTTGCATTCTGTGCATGGCCGAGAGTAATATAGCAAACATGATGGAGAAAATCATAAAGATAACTGGAGCTGGGCTGTATGCATAATATGGGTTGAACATAATCCTACTGTATTCTTCCCAAGGCTGTATTGTGTGATAAGCTGCATGGTTTCATACTTGGGTGAAGTCAACTTAATGTGTGCACTTATACTTAAGCTCATCCTAGGTAATGGCTGGAAGTACTTATGTGTGTGGTTGAGACTGGCATAATGGTTTTTAGTGGGCAAAGTGGATAGTGTAGGGGTCAGAACTGCACAGTAATCTGGTGAGATGTATAAACCAGATGCTCATGTATGGGCTGGAGGTGTATCTGGGCAAGTCACAAAAACTGATGTATAGTGAGTGAAGTAGAAGAACTGCGATTGTCCAATGCGTTGATGATGGATGAGTTTATCTGGAGCGAAAATGAAGTTGCAATGATGAGGGATGTCATTTTAGATGATAGCCATTTCACAAGGGACTGTCACAGCTGGCTGAAACTTGAAGATGTACGCAGGGCAAGGGTGAAATACATGTAATGATGTGCGAAATTTGTGTTCAATTGTTGTTTCATTAATGAAAGTGACAGCGTCCTGTTTCTTGGAGACCATGATGACTTCTGTTTTTATGTTGATGACGACTAATGAGTCATATATATATATATATATATATATATATATATACAGAGAGAGAGAGAGAGAGAGAGAGAGAGAGAGAGAGAGAGAGAGAGATTTATAAGGAAAAGGGTATATTTGATACTGCAAAAAAATCATCTGTTACGAACAGTACATGAACAACTATTAATACAGAACATGAACTACTATTGATGCTGTGACTGTTGCTTCCAAATATGGATAATAGAACATCAGATTTCTTTCCTCAAACAAAGGTTTCAAACCATGCTTATGTATGTCTTGACTAATTATTTGACGGAGATTGCGAATGGGTGGTAAATTAATGGTGATGGTTCCATTACCAGCATTAGCAAAGTCTTTCATGAAAGCCTGATAATGAGCTCTAGTATTGTCTAACTGCAGTATTATTATGTCAGTATGTTCAATGATCACTGAGAGGTGTTGGAATAGTGTACTGTTTCCTTCTATTGCATTAACTTTCTTCACAATTCTTAGAGTTGGCTTTCCTGCCTTTCTTAGGTTCTTTACAATCGTCAGCATTAAGGTGTTCTGGGTATCAGCCAACTTATGTTGGTATGAGAGTATATATATATATATATATATATATATATATATATATATATATATATATATATATATATATATATATATATATATATATATATATATATATATATATATATATATTATTTGTACTGACACCAAACAGTTATATCACTTTGACTCATGTGACTCATTCTCAACTGGTTAAATTCGTTTGGCGTGTATGTTTCCCCTTCCAGCAAATGCCATTTTGGTCTAACCCCAAAAGAAATGTTATGCTTATGGCATAACTATCACTCAACCATGTAATGTATAAAAAGTACGCCATTAAAAAACCGTAGGGTTGGGGTTATATCCCCTTTTACTGCCTTGACTTTGTTCCAGTGGTTTATGGCGCACTGCCATCTTGGTGTCTCCGTACATTTTATAAAACGTGTTTTTATACTTGTAATGCTACAGTTGTCCGGATCACGAGAAGATTTTTCAGCACAGGAATGATCCCCCTCTGCAACTCTTCTCCCTCGTAATGAAAGGGTTGTAAGAGTACAAGAAGAGGCATTCAGGGAGTAGCCTATATCACCCGCCCTAAGAAACTGCTCTAAGGGACGAATATTCGACTTTGCCCCGTGACGTTGACCTTCGACCTATTGTTCACCTGGGTGATCCTCGTTCCATCCAGAAAACTTGATCCAAATTACACACACACACACACACACACACACACACACACACACACACACACACACACACACACACACACACACACACACACACACACACACACACACACATACACACACACACACACAACGTCAATCAAACCAAACACTGCTAAATAAACCTCCTGTCAATTGCACCCTTAATCTCCAATGCAACTTCAGTGACCAAATTTTTTACTCCGTCTTCTGTATGATTTTGCGAATTTCCCGCATGCAAAAAAAAAAAAAAAAAAAAAAAAAAGAAAAGAAAAAAAAGGAAAAATGTGCATTTTTTCTCCTGAAGTCGAATCGAGTATTTTATAATATTTTTTTGAAAGGATTTTTACTATGATATCCTAAGCAAGGCTGTTTGCATATTGGTTTGATCATAATACATTCTTTTCTACCCTAATTTATGTGCTGTTGAGGGACGCCTTCACGTGGTGGCACCCATATGCCCGAGCGGAAGAGCTGCCTGGTTATACAAATGTTCGTCAATCCCTTTCTCATCCCGAAAGGAGTTTGGGGAACTGCAGGAGAGTGTCAGCCTTCAGTCCACCAGCTTCGCGTGTAAGATGAACCTGGGGCGTAAGTACTATTGCTAATAACATTTCCTCACCATAATTACTTAAAATCAATTAGGGTCGTATTCTAAATAGATTCAGTGCCGTCGTAGCACCTCATCCATAGTGATCTATTTTCCGTACACCTCTTCTTTACCGATTTATTTTCCATAGACCTCCTATTTAGCTATTTAATTTGCATACATCTTTTCCTTAACGATTTTTCTCCATACACCTCTTCCTCAGCGATTTGTGTTGCATACACCCTTTCCTTAGTGATTTATTTTCCGTATTACTTCTTAATATTCTCATGTATGTTGTCAATTTTATATCGTTTTAATATCAACTATTTTTTTCATAATTAATAAAAGAAGATATTTAGGAGAAGAGTGGAGAGTAAATCGTTGGCAAAGAGTGTTAGGAACTCTACATTGCCACATATAGTACGAATAATAACGATATTTAATGCAATTAGGCACCTCAAACTTAACATCACATTATTCAAAACCTAACCTAACTATCTATCTATCTATCTATCTATTGCCAGACACCTTAATCCCATACGGTGTGGCCACAAACAAATCGCCTTCATGTCACTCTGTCCCCCGCCATTTCACTGCCCCTCTCCCAGTTCACACACCCCTTTCTCATATACCTGTCCACTCCATTCCTCCATCTCATCCTTGGCTTTCCCCTCCCTCTCTTTCCCTCCACCTCACTCACATACACTCTCCTCTTCAGTCTCTCACTCTCCATTGTCTCCACATAGCCAAATCACCTCAGTGTGTTTCTCCTAACGCTTCCTATCACATCCACATTCACACCACACCGCTCCTTCACATCCTCATTTATCAGTCTGTCTCTCCACGTGACTTCACAGGCTCCTCTCAAATAACTCATTTCCACTGCTCTCACTCTTGACTTGTGTCCCTCCAACAACGTCCAAGCTTCACTTCCATACGTTAGAGTTGGTATCACAATACTGTCATGTAATAACTTTCTCACTTCCAAGCTCACTTCCCTGTTTCTTATCAGTGCCTTCAAGGAAACAGCAACCTTTCTTCCTTGTTGTAACCTTTCAAGAACAGCACCCTCTAAACTTCCATCCTTACTCATCACACTACCCAAGTACTGAAACGTATTCACATTTTCCATTTCCTCATCATCCAACCCCACTGTACATTCACTGACTTCACCTCTCTCGAAGACCATCACTTTACTCTTCCCTACATTCACCTTTAGATTCCGATTCTTACACACTCTCTCAAACTCATCCATCAAGCCTTGCAGTTCCCCTTCGCCTTCATTTAACAACACAGGATCATCTGCAAATAACAGTACAGGGAGTTTCCAAACAATGCCCTCTTTCATTAGGGCCACTCCAACATCCACTGCCCTACCTTGTATCTCTTTTATAACCCCATCCATATACAGATTGAACAACCATGGAGACATGACACATCCCTGTTTCAACCCGATCTTAAATAGAATAACTCACTCACTTCACTATCCACACGCCCTGCAGTCTTAGCACCCGAATACATAATCTTCACGGCATTCAACAACTTCCCATCTATTCCATATATTCTTAATACTTTCCACAGTCCTTTATCCACCCAGTCATATGCTTTCTCCTAATTCATGAAGGCCGCATACAACTTCTTTCCTTTCTCTAGAAAATTTTCCACTTAAGATCTAAGAATGAATATCTGCTCTACACAGCCTCTTCCCTTCCTAAAGCCTCCCTGTTCTTCTCCAACTAATTCCTCTGTTATTTCCCTAACTCTTTCAATAAGTATCGTCCCATATACTTTTTCCTATTACACTAAGAAGACAAATGCCCCTATGATTACCACACAGTTCTTTTTCCCCTTTCCTTTTGTACAAGGGAATAATTATACCTGACTTTCAATCCTCCGGGACTCTACCTTCCTCCCAGGTCAATCTGCACGTCTTCCACATCCATTCTACTACTATCTCTCCCCCATGCTTCAGCATTTCACCACACATTTCATCAGTTCCTGGGGCTTTCCCCATTTTGACTTTCTTCATCACTTCCAGAACTTCCATACTACTGATTTCTTCTTGTCTTGTCACCTCACTCCTTCTTCCAGCCATTCCCCAGCCACTTATACTCGCATTACTTTCATTCTCTATGTTCAACAATTCATTAAAGTGTTCTTTCCTTCTGCTCACTTCTCTACTAGTAATATACCATTTTTATCTTTCATTCTCCTGCTAACTTCATTGCCACCCTATCTGACTCTCTTTACTTCTTTCCAGAACATTTTCTTATATTCCCTTCACTTGACACTCAAATTCCTTCCAAATTCCTCATCCACTCTCTTCTTACTCTCTCTTACTAATCATTTCACCTCTCTCTTCCTTTCTTCATATAACTCTTTCTTCCGCCCCTATTTCTCATCCATTCATTGTATGCTTTCTTCTTTTGTGCCACAGCCTGTCTCACCTCTTTATTCCACCATGCTGTTCCTTGCACCCCATTACGTCTTCTCTTCACCCCATACACCACCTCACATGCTGCACAGATTTCTTCTGTGATTATCTTGCACACACCCTCCACGTCCCCCATCTGCTCCAATTCATATTAACCCAATCGTTCCTTCAGTTCTCTCTTATATTCTGCCTTTTTCTCATCCTCTTGTAACCTTTCCACTCTCCTTGTATCTACTTCTTCCTCCCATCCTTCTCTTCTTCTATTTCTCCAATTTACTTGGACATAACCTACCTGTAATAATCTAATCTAATCTAATTTTAGTCTAAACCAACATGGCTTAAACCAACCTACCCAAATTTAACCAAATCTCTCCTAACCTAACACCCTAATCCACGTTTAACAACCTAATTTACCAACCCAACCTCATCTAACCTAAAGCAACCTAACCAATGTAATCCCAAGATAACCTGACTTAGTCAAGCTAATCTAAACCTAGCCTAACTAATCTTAACCTAAAATAACCAAAGCAATCCTACCCAACCCTGACCTAACTAAACTAATCCTAACCTAACCTGACCTAACCAAACTAATCCTAACCTAACCTGACCTAACCAAACTAATCCTACCCAACCCTGACCTAACCAAACTAATTCTAACCTAACCTGACCTAACCAAACTAATCCTAACCTAACCTGACCGAACCAAACTAATTCTAACCTAACCTGACCTAACCAAACTAATTCTAACCTAACCTGACCTAACCAAACTAATTCTAACCTAACCTGATGTACCTTAACCTAGCTAAACCAATCCTAGCCTAACCAAACCTAACCAGACCTAACTATTATTAACCTAACGACCTAACCAAACAAGTCGTAACCGATCTTAACCTAACTTAACCTAACCTGATCCCTCCAAAGCAATCCTAACTTAACCTAACCTATCGTACAGAGCTTATCAACCTATCCTACCATATCCTGACATTACGGCAGAGAGAGAGAGAGAGAGAGAGAGAGAGAGAGAGAGAGAAGGTAGATACTGTCAGAACAAGATTGCGTTTATCTTTAAGGTAGAGAGAGAGAGAGAGAGAGAGAGAGAGAGAGAGAGAGAGAGAGAGAGAGAGACAGACAGACAGAGAGAGAGAGAGAGAGAGAGAGAGAGAGAAGGTAGACACTGCCGGAACAAGACCGCGTTTATCTTTAAATTAGAGAGAGAGAGAGAGAGAGAGAGAGAAAGAGAGAGAGAGAGAGAAAAAACAAAATTGGCTACCGATAAGGAGATGATTGTAAGAAATGTCTCTACCGTATTTATTGAGAAATGGGAACGGATATATGAAAGTCCTTCGTTTTTTTTTAATTATTATACTACGTTCTCCGAGTTTTTATTATTATTATTATTATTATTATTATTATTAAAAGTATTAAAATTATTATTATTATTATTATTATTATTATTATTATTTGTAACCGTACTATCTACACATAAGGGTCAAATTGCTTGCTTTTTGAAGGATATCTTAACGCCTTTTCCATAGCGATTTATTTTCCATATTACACCACAGTATTGTCTTCACATATGCTTCTTTCCCACTAACTTGGCCTAGATTTTCGTTTTCATCATTGCACATCCTCGTGACTAACATCATATTCCTGTGCTAATCGGTTGTTACAGCTCAGCATTAAGGCTGACAAAAGTTTACCTAATATTTCACGTGTTCTGAACCTCACGCAATATTTCACGTTTTCTGAATCTCACGCAGTCTTTCACGTATTCCAATTCTCACGCCATAATTCATGTGCTCTGATTGTCATGTATTATTTCACGTGTTATGATTCTCACTTAATATTTCACCTCTTCTGCTCAATTTACACTGCTGACGAATATTCCTAAGCTGACAGAGGCTTGGGATATTTCTCTGCCTAATATTTCACCTCTTCTTATTTATCATTCTCCTTTACTGGCTAATATTGCTAAAGCTGAGAGAGATTTGCAATGTATCACTGTCCTTAGATGTCTCTTCGATATGAGGCATCTGGGAGGAGAGTGACGGATGTGCCCTAAGTGTGTAGTAGACGCAGTGGAATAGCAGAGAGAGAGAGAGAGAATACATTACTCGTATCGCGTTTTCCGTGATGGTGCTGAGAGAGAGAGAGAGAGAGAGAGAGAGAGAGAGAGAGAGAGAGAGAGAGAGAGAGAGAATATATTACTCGAATCGTGTTTTCCGAGATGGTGCTGAGAGAGAGAGAGAGAGAGAGAGAGAGAGAGAGAGAGAGAGAGAGAGAGAGAGAGAGAGAGAGAGAGAGAGAGAGAGAGAGAGAGAGAGAGAGAGAGAGAGAGAGAGAGAGAGAGAGAGAGAGAGAGAGAGAGAGAGAGAGAGAGAGAGAGAGAGAGAATACATTACAAGTATCGTGTTTTCCGAGATGGTGCTGAGAGAGAGAGAGAGAGAGAGAGAGAGAGAGAGAGAGAGAATTGTACAGGTTGGAAATTAATGCCAGTAATATTTTTACACCTTGCACTATAATATCACATGTTTTTATACATTTTAATGCTAATGTTGAGTATTATCCACATCGATTCAGTATTTATTTTTTTCAGTTGAACGATGACACTTGAGGCTAATATTTTACTAGTAAGTTCCTATACATTTTGTGATATTTATCCACATTTCTAGGAGAAAATATCATAGGCAGTTTAAAAGTTCATTTATAGTAAGGATCCCTAAAAGGGAAGATTCAAGTCGTCTGTGTTTTGGTTTCTGAGCGGGCAGCACGACGGCCTCCTGCTGGAGTTGTTCTTTCTTCTAGCTCCATTATGATATAGTGTACCGACTTCTGGGTGTAACTTTAGAAGTAACCAACATTACCAGTTTTCATTATATTACGTCCCTGAACTATTCTAACTAAGACCTACCTTTTAAGCCTAGTCTGATTTGGGGGAGCAAATTTTGTAGGGGTAGTCATATAGTGGCTTAGGTTAGGCTATCGGTCAGTAGCGGTTGAATGTCGCGCCATATTGGCTGGTGCAGGCGTGTGCACTCGGTCTATGTCAGGCCCTAGGTTAGGCCTAGGTTAGGTTAGGTTAGGTTAGGTTAAGTTAGTTTGGGTTAGTTTAATGCAAAATAGTGTGTTTTTAATTAATTTTCATCTTGATTTTGGGGGATCAACCCTCTTTTGGAAATCTTACTCAAAATTCCAAAAGGGGGATTTTCCCCCAAAAATGAAGGTCAAAACTAATTAAAACAGAGTATTTTGCATTGGAAAACATAAAAATAATAATAAAAGAAAACGTTGGTTACTTCTAAAAATTTACCTATTTAGGCTTAGTGAATGAGTTTCATGGACTTGGAGAAAGCTTATGACAGAATAGATAGGCAAGGTATGTGGAAGGTATTAAGAATATATGGGGTGGAGGGGAAATTGTTGAATGCTGTGAAGAGTATGTACGAAGGAGCTAGGGCTACGGTGCGAGTGGATGGTGATCTCAATGTGGAACTGAAACAGGGTTGTGTGATGTCTCCATGGCTGTTTAATATATACATGGATGGGGTTGTAAAGGAGGTTCAAGGTAGGGCAGTGGATGTGGGGGTGGCTCTAATGAATGAGGGTGAGATTTGGAAGATTCAGGTGTTGCTGTTTGTTGATGATACAGCATTGTTGAGTGAAGATGAATGGGAGTTGCAAGGTTTGGTGAATGAATTTGGGACAGTGTGTAGGAGGAGGAAGCTGAAAGGTAATGTAAACAAAAGTAAAGTTATGGTGTTTGAGAGGAATGAAGTCACAGAATGTACAGTGAGGTTGGATGGTGAGGATATGGAGAATGTGAGTGCATTCAAGTACTTGGGTAGTGTGATGAGTAAGGATGGAACTTTGGGGGATGAAGTGCGTGAAAGGGTACAGCAGGGAAGGAAGGTTGTTGGCTCACTGAAAGCAGTGATGAGAAATAGGGAGGTGAGTATGGAAGTTAAGAAGTCACTGCATGATAGTATTGTGATCCCTACCCTGACGTATGGAAGCGAGGCGTGGACCTTGCAAGAGGGGAACAAGTCAAGAGTGAAAGCAGTGGAAATGAGTTACTTGAGAGGAGCATGTGGAGTGACATGGAGGGACAGGTTGACGAATGAAGAAGTGAAGGAACGTTGTGGGGTGGATGTGGATGTGGTTGAGAAGATTAGGAGAAATACACTGAGGTGGTTTGGACATGTGGAGAGAATGGAGAATGAAAGATTGACTAAGAGGGTTTATGTAGGTGAGGTGGAGGGAGGGAGAGGGAGGGGTAGACCGAGGATGAGGTGGAGGGATGGAGTTGAGAGGTATATGAGGGAGGGGGGGGTGAGTTGGGAGGAGGGTAGTCAAATGGTGGGTGACAGAGCGACTTGGAGGCGTTTTGTCTGCGGCCACCCTTTGCGGGATTAGGAAGTCGGCCTATAGATAGATAGATAGAATGAGTTTGGGAGAATGTGTAAGAAACGGAAGCTAAAGGTGAATATAGGGGAGAGTCAAGTTATGGTCTCCGAGAGAACAAAAGTCACTGAATGTACAGTGAGGTTGGATGAGGAGGAAATGGAAAATGTGGGTGCGTTTAAGTACTTGGGTAGTGTGATGAGTAAGGATAGGAGTTTAGAGGATGAGGTGCTTGATAGGGTAAAACAAGGAAGAAGGGTTGCTGGTTCATTGGAAGCAGTGATAAGAAACAGGGAAGTGAGCATGGAAGTAAAGAAGTTACTACATGTCAGTATTGTGATAACAACTCTAACGTATGGAAAGTGAAGCTTGGACCTTGTTGGAGGGACACAAGTCAAGTGTGAGAGCAGTTGAAATGAGTTATTTGAGAGGAGCATGTGGAGTCACATGGAGAGACAGACTGACGAATGAAGAAGTGAAGGAGCGTAGTGGTGTGGATGTGGATGTCATTGAAAGCTTTAGGAGAAATACAATTCGGTGATTGGCCATATGGAGAGGATGGAGAGCAAGAGACTGACGAGGAGAATGTGAGTGAGGTGGAGGTGGGGAGAAGGAGGGATTGGGCAAGGATGAGATGGAGGGATGGAGTGGAGAGGTATGTGAGAGAGGGGTGTGTGACCTGGGTGCAGGGCTGTGAAATGGGGGGAGACAGGGCGACATGGAGGCAATTTGTTTGTGGCCACCCCTTACGGGATTAAGGTGTCTGACAATAGATAGATAGAAATCACCATATAACATAGCAGTGCATAAGACATTAGCATTAAATCAGCGAATGATATACGAATGTATCAGACATATTATAATTATTAATGTTAACTTAAAACATAAAAGACCATCTATCTATCTATCTATATACCTAGGCTGCTTCCCCCAAGGAAAGGGAGGTAGCCGAGACAGGACGACACACTCCCCATTTACTCATCGACTCAAACACATTCATTCGCATCTTAGCCCCAAAGGGGAGAACGGACAGATCCTCACCGCACCACACCGCACAAGGGTCAACTGCGCAATGCAATCAGTGACATCCGCAGCAGGGCCCGACAGCAGAACTGGTTTACCCCTGCCACATCATAACAGACCCATCCCCTTACCCGCACCTGACCTGACTAGCTGATCAGACTAAATGCGGGAGAATATCCCCTCAGGGTTGCGTCATCACTTATTCATTCATAATTTCTCTCCATTTATTTCTGTCACGCACAGACACGCTTCCTTGCTCAACAGACATCCCTCTCGCATCCAGCGCTCTCTTCACACTGTCCATCCATCCTATTCGTGGTCTTCCTCTCAGCCTTACACCTCTCACATCAGATCTAGTTATCTTTTTCACCAATCGCTCATTATCGATTCTCTCCATATGCCCAAACCATCGCAACACCCTCTGCTCAACTCTACAAGCCATCTCCCGAACAACTCCAGTTCTCCTTCGCACTTCATCATTTCGCACTCGATTCATACGCGTCACTCCACACTTACTCCTCAGACACCTCATCTCCATTACATTCAAATTTTTCCTCTCTGCTACACCCATATTCCATGTTTCAGCCCCATATAACGCAGTCGGTACCACTACACCCTCATACAGCCTTCTCTTTACATCCATTCTAAGCGAACGACGTCTAAACACTTTTTTCATTCCTCCCAGCACCTTTCCTACTTCATTTGTTCTAAACTTCACTTCTGCATCTATTTTTCCATCCACAGCAACATGTGACCCTAGATATTTAAAACACTCTACCTCCTCAAGCAACTCACCATTCAAAACTAAAGTCATCCCCCTACCATCTATCAACCTCGTACACTTCATCACTTTACTCTTATTCTCATTTACTTTCAATTTCCTCCCTTCACACACCCTTCCAAACTCCTCTACCAACTCTTATTCTCTCCTCTGAATCAGCCACCAGTGCAGTATCATCTGCAAACAGCAGCTGCTTCAGATTCCACTCTCCACCATCAACATTCACCAGACTCAGACCTCCACCTAAAACTCTTGCATTCACCTCCCTTACAACACCATCCATGTAAATATTAAACAACCAAGGCGACATCACACATCCCTGTCGCAGCCCCACTCTCACGGGAAACCAATCACTCACAGTATTTCCCACTCTTACACACGCTCTACTATTTACATAAAAACTTTTCACCCCTTTTAGTAACCTACCATCAAGTCCATACAATCTTAAAACAGTCCACAAAGCCTCCCTATCAATTCTATCATACGCTTTCTCTAAATCCATAAATGCCCAAAACACATCCTTGCCTTTCGCTAAATACTTTTCACACACTTGTCTCACAGCAAACACCTGATCCACGCATCCTCTTCCTCTCCTAAAGCCACACTGCTCATCACCAATCACTCACTCTGTACCCTCTCTAACTCTCATAATTAACACTCTACCATACACCTTACCTACAACACTCAACAGACTTATACCCCTAAAGCTAGTACATTCATATTTATCACCCTTGCCTTTATACAACGGGACCACACAAGCACTTGCCCAGTCAATTGGCACCATACCTTTCACAAAGCACACATTCAACAATCTTACTAACCAGTCAACAATAGTCACTCCACCACCCTTCAGGCATTCCACAGCACACCCATCCATACCTGCAGCTTTCCCTGTTTTCATCTCCTTTACTGCCTTATCCTTGCACCCTTCCATCCGCCACAATCTCAGCCACCCTTTCCTCCTCTACATTTAACAGTCTTTCAAAATACTCTGCACATCTCTTCCTTACTGTATCCATCTCAATTAACATACTTCCATCCTCTGCTTTTACTCGTTCTTCCTTCCCAGACTCTCCCTTTCGCACCCTTTTCACCTCCTTCCGAAATATTTTCTTATTCTGTTGAAAATTCTCTGTCAGCCGCCTACCCCACCTCTCATCTGCTGCCACTTTAGCATCACGCACCGCCCTTCTTGCCCTATTCATCTTTTCCTTATACCTTTCATATGACATCCCATCCTTTCTCTGCAGCCACACTTCATATGCACGTCTCTTCTCAGCCACAGCCATACTTTCTTCCTCGCACCACCATTCACTTCCTTTTCTTACACCACCACCCACACGTCTCACACCACACACCTCTTCTGCATGCCCCACCACAGCAGTCTTAAACAACTGCCATTCCTCCTCCACACTGCCATTTTCCCGATCTTTCACTGCGTTCCACTCATCTTTCAATTTCTCCTGATACTCTATCTTTTTCTCTCTTTTATCCAACTCACTCACTTTCAAAACCTCCCTGCCACACCTAACCCTCCTAGCTCTCACCCATCTCTTACCTACTCTTAACTTTCCCTCCACCAGGTAGTGGTCAGACATACCTCCACCCTCCCCTCTCAGAACTTTCACATCCAACAATTTTCCTATTACATTCCTAGACACAACCATATAGTCCATCAAAGCTCTATCAACAACCCTTCCACTCTCCTGTCTCACCCATGTATACTTATAAATATCTTTCTTCTCAAACAGCGTATTTCCAATCACCATCTCTCGCTCAACACACATCGCTATCATTCGTTGCACATTTTCATTTCTTCCAGGCACACCATGCATACCAACTATATCTTCAACTGCTACATTTTCCACTCTAGCATTCAGATCTCCCATCATTACCACATTCACATTCTCTCCAAAATTCTGCAGACACTCATCAACATCATTCCAGAAAGACTCCCTCTCTTGTTTATCCCTTTCACTACCAGGCCCATATGCACTCACAAACACCAACAACTCACGTTCAAATTTCACTTTCACCCACATCAGTCTCGATGACACCTCCTTCCATTCAATCACACACTGCTGTACTTCCGGACTCGCTAACAAGGCCACACCTTCTCTTGCCCTTCCTCTATCAACACCTGACAATCTTCCATTTACACTTCCAAACATAGACTCGCCCTTCCCTTTCATCATCGTTTCACTCAAAGCTAACACATCCAACTTTCTTCTCACAAACATTCTCCCAATCTCCTCCCTTTTAGCCTCAATCGTACTACATCCACGCACATTCATAGACCCAATCTTCAGGGTACGGGGATAACTCCATCCCCCATCCCTTTCTCTGGTCTTTCTCATTTTAGGAACTAAAAAACAGAGGAGGGGGTCCCTAGTCCCCTCACCCCGCCCCTCTTAGTCGCCTTTTACGACATGCAGAGTAGTATTATCACCCCATAGTGCGGCCAGATTGTGTCCCCCCGCCACAGGGGGGGACCATGCATGTTAATATTAAATCAAAACATTACATACCAATGCAACAGACGCCTTATATTAATATTAAATCAACATATAACATACCAGTGCATCAGACACATCATATTAATATTAAATCAACATATAACATACCAGTGCATCAGACACATCATATTAACATTTAATCAACACATGACATACAAATGCATCAAACACTGCCTATCCATCGCTAAAAAGACATCTTAATACCGGAAATACCGGAAGGGGTGACTACGAAAAAATTGCCTCTATGTCACCCTGTCGTCCACCATCAGGCTACCCTCCCTCAAATTCAGACTTCCATTATTCGTATACCCTTCCACCCCAGTGCTGTACATGATTTTCAATCATCTTCATATAAGGACAAAGAAACTTAGCAGACAGGAAGGAGCTTCAGAGAGTACAATACCTGCATCCATCAACTGATCTAAGGACCGAATGTTTACCAGTGATCTTGACCCTCGACAAACTACGCTCAAAACCGACTTCCTTCCTTCTTGTTTAATCCTTTACCCTTCCAGCAACTTCATTTCTTCAGGTCAAAATTTGTCAAGTTGACTTTGCTCAGTGTTCTTGACTTTTGGCCTTTGTGGCAGATTATTCTCAGTATCTAATCTCTTTATCTGACCTGAACAACGCCAGAAAGTGTTGTAAACATCAAATACAAACTTTTTTGAGTTGATATTGCCATATGATCTAGACCCTTGACCAACTGTTCTCGAAAGCAATTGATCAACGTCGTGGGTGATGCTCATCCTATGCACCAGAAGTCAATCTGTTTAAGCGAGTCTTGCTCCCATTCACTCACCAGTCAAGCCCCGGCATCGTGACTCCACCCCAAGGGCAAAAACTTCAACACTTACGCACTTCATACCACATACCAGCTAGTGTCAGTTCGCCGACTATCATTTCATCGATATAAATAGATATACACAGTATATAATAAAGAAATAAATACATAAAGGTGCCAAAACCTTTGGCACACACTTGGTTCAAAATTCTTCCAACCAGATAATCCACTGGCTTCAGCAGCCTCCATTCCTCGTTTTCTCACACACTCACCGTATCTATTCACCTTCTTGCCTACCACGCCTCTTCCCACCTTCAAATTCACTCATATTTACCTTTTTCACTACTCTATTCAGAACTATTCTCTTCACTTGACCATACTTTCTAAACATACTTTCTTTGACTCTAGTGTCCACAGACCTCCTTGAGTCTCTTCTCTTCTTTCACAAATCACATTATTTCTTATCCTAACCAGTTTCAGTACTCCACACACATTCCTAAACAACTTCATTTCCTTACTCTACACTACATTTTCATGCCATGCCAAAGTCCGTAGGTTAATGAACAGTACATAATACAATAAATGTAATGCACTGTACATAATACAATAAATGTAATGCACAGTATGTAATACAATAAATGTAATGCACTGTACATAATACAGTAAAACCACACAAGTTTTTCGCAGCCGACACGTTTGAAAGGGTCAAGAAAATCATGGCACTTTTGTGCGTTTACCTTTTTCTTTCTCACTACGCACAGGTTCTTAAATTTTCTCACCAGTTCGCATCTCAGGAGAAGGAAAGACAGCGCTGATACTGGGTTTCGGAAGTGATGGCTCTGTCTTACACTCCGTGAATCATACGGCGGAATAAGCAGAGAACGCCAAGGTGTTGACCACTCTTTGATAACAACTTTTTACACACATGATGAAGATAAAACATATGTACCGTTGTTCCCCACTTTCTGTAATGTTGCTGCAGCCTAACCACACCTTTTGTACCATATATCGTTCTTTCTGCAAAAGCAGATCCTAGCTACCAGAGGACGATTATATGCAGATAATATTTTTTTATACAGCAAGAACAAGAGCAGAAAAGGGTAGAGCCATCCTGAGTCCTTTGTTCTTCCTGCAAAAGCAGATCCCAATACCATGGAATAAATCGTAAGTTTGTGAATCCTGGCCCAGATCACCAATAATACTATTGGGTGAAGAGGGACAGAGAGAAACAAGCACAAGCCACTATAGTCGCGGCGCACGACTCTGAGGCTGCCATTATCGTACCCTGGCAACCTACCATTCAAAAGTGCGTCCGATTTCGTATCATATTATACACGAATCATATTATTATGCATGAATATATTATACACGAATATTATTATAAAAGAACATATTATACACGAATCACATGAGTCTCATTTTAAACATGAAATCGGACGCACTTTTGAATGGCAGGTTGCCAGAGCACGATAATAACAACCTGAGTCGCGCACCGCGACTATAGTTGGACAGGCCCAGCAGTCGAACTCTTGTCCCTCCATTTGACATGTGTACCTGCAACCAATGCACCACTTGCTCCCCACCCCATAGAACTGCCCTGAAATTTACTTATGTAATGCCTTTGCTTGGTGGGAGAACAAGTTAAGTCCATTAGTCTGACCGGCCCGAATATTGAACTCCCGCCCTTCCAACCGCGAACTGTACGTGCCAACCAATGCACCACCGGCTCCCCCATCCCATACAACCGTCCAGCAACCAAGTAAATCACTCACTCGGGAAACAAACTGAATCCACCTGGCTAACCAACCTGAAAATCGAACTCGGGTCCTTCCAGTTGTGCGTTGTATGTGCCAACCAATGCGCCAAAAGCTCCCCCTTCCCGTCGCACCGCCCAGCGCCTAAGTTATGTAATTCAACGGCCAGCACTCCACAGGACGCACCAAATGATTTTCCGATTCAATCTTATTCACCTTCTTCTTCTTTTTTTTATTTTTTATTCGAGGGAACAAGCTAACATTTTGCTGAACCCGATACAAAGTATATCTGAAAACGTAAGTGAGAGAGAGAGAGAGAGAGAGAGAGAGAGAGAGAGAGAGAGAGTAGTGTTACTGCATGCACGAGAAGTTGAGTGACGTGGCGATCTGTTGGCCACGTCACTGGGTCTCACCATTTGTCTGTTCGCTTGTGAATCCCCAACACCCAAGGGTCTGAAATCACACAGTTACCATGAAGTCTTCTCTTAACTAAGACTCAGTGGGTGAGGTATGGATGGAGATGCACGAGACGATGGTTTGGCATCCCATTGTTTATCTTGATTATCAACAGTTATACACTGGTTTACAGATGTATGTAAAATGGATCTGTAAAGTAAAATGCAAACAATTACGTGCAGATGGTTAGACTGTGAGATGGAGTGAGGATTCCGAGGGCTTGAATGAAGTGTGGATGAACTGCCTGGCCGATTTCAACAGACATACTAGTCATTGTTTTCACACTTGTGTACTTTCTCAATTCTTATTCCATACCACAGTTCTAGGTAGGAAAATTAGACAAGATAATGCTGAATGATAATGATATAACTAAGGTATATTTTTGCAAGAAGGAAAGGAGACCTGAAAAGTTTTTTCACTCTCTTTTCATGGCCTTCCTGCAAAACCAAAGCTTAGATACGAAAGGGAATCAGTGGACAGTTTGTTTGTGATCCAGGGCCATCTGTGTATTATAGTCTGGTTTTATGACGGAAATAAACATCCCACGTTTGTACGTCACGCCCATTGTTATTCCCTTTGGCTCTGAGCAAAATTATTGACAGGTGATGAATACAATGAAAATATCCACAAATTTCACAGTCTAATGCATTACGATACATCAAAATCGTCTGACATAAGGCTGGGTAAAGTTTCTAGGAATAGCAACTGCCCTCATACATACATTCGCAGTCAAAATAATACTCATACCTTCACACACACACACACACACACTCTCTCTCTCTCTCTCTCCCGGGTCCGTGTAATAACACGAGCAGCACATTTACCTACACATGATTAAAACTGTCTACAGACCCAAGACCAAGTAAATTTGTCAGTCTTGGAATTCCTAAAATCTTTTGAAACAAATGGTTCATTGATTTATCACTAAACAGTTCCAGCAAGCGATGCGGCGGATTACCTCGGTCATATTTAATTGCTTGAGTTGAAAGGAAATGCGTATGCGTCTGGTTGAATTCTACGCACATGAATCGTTAAAACTAACCCAAACATGAGTGAAGGTTCATGATTAGGATTTACCGTGAAGCAGAATGTTGAATGTTCTCCAAAACATCCCCTCATTAGGCTTCAGAACGAGATCTTGTTGCAGCTAGACTCTTCTGGGCCATATTCCCTTCGCTAAAACACAGCTTTCACATTTTATATTTGTTATTAACAGACCTTATTTCCTTTTAACAAGGACGAGACTTCTTGCATCGGTCTCCAGGGCATATTTATAACATGAATTTTATTATACTGTATGTCTATTATCGATTTTATTATTATTATTATTATTATTATTTATCATTATTATTATTATTATTATTATTATTATTATTATTATTATTATTATTATTATTATTATCATCATCGTCATCATCCGCCTTAGCGGCTTTCCATAGCAGAGTTAGATGACATGGACATGAACTTTCCTTGGCTGTCGAAACAATGGAGTTGCTAAGATGGCCAAGGTCTGTGAGGTTCCGTATTATGTCAGTAAAGATGCCTTAGTACTGCCTGTTCCCCTTACTCGCTGATGTTCTTTATGCCACTAGTATGGAAAAGCCATAGGTTTAGTTTGAAAGTATAGCGTGAGGGTCGCAGGCTAAGAGATCGACTGGTGGAGACTTGATCAGTTGTGGACGTGAAAGACCGGAAGTATCAGTAATCTCATTCAATAGAGTCGGGCAGAAAAGAAGTGAGAATGTGTGTACAAACCTATGCGTCATTAAATTTTCATTTCTTCCAATTCGGTCTTCCTTCAACACCCCAGAGTTTTCTCTTACATTTTTGTTGCTTTCACCTCGTCAACTCTCACAGTATCCTCTCGCTGTATTTTTTTTTTCTATCGCATCCTCCCTTTCTTTCACCACTCATTCTTTCTAGACAGGTTAAAATATTGGTCCAAATTTCAGCCACAGTTTCCCTTAATTTTGCTCTCATTATCCTTTTGTTTTCCACTGTTAACGGTCTAAATGATTTTCTACTTGCTTGCTGTCAGTTTACATCCTCAGTGTCCCAACCCACCCGACGTAAAGGTACAAAAACGTTAACTGAGGAAGATCGTTATTAATGACGATGCGGAGAAGAAAAAGAACCATCTGGTGTAGACAGAATCCAGGTTTGTAGGAAAGAGAGAGAAAGTGTGACGGAAGTGAAAAAAAAAAAAAAGCTGGAGAGACAACCAAATGCATTCATGACAGATGTATTCAAAGAAATGTAGTCTATTATCTGTAATACAAATATTATATTGTTACAGAGAAACTGGTGAAAGGTCGTTTTATAGCTTCATGAGTTCAGTTACTGATGAGAAATAGCCATAAGTTTGAACAATGATAGGAGAATAATGCTGAAGTATAGCAGATTTGTTTTATAGCTTTGAAAAATAGCCAAAAGTCAGAACAATGATGGATAGATAATGCTGAAGTATGGCAGTTCTGTTATATGGCTTCATGATGAAAAATAGCCATAAGTTAGAACAATGATGGGGGAATAATGCTGAAGTATAGCAGGTTTGTTCAGTGCAATATTATAGCGGACTGAAAAATATCCAGTCATCCACACAACAAAATGATGATAGTACGAGCGTCAGTGTCTCACTGAAACACCTGGAAGGAAAATACTCTTACGAATCTCTAATGTGCACACGAGCATATCTTTCTTCGGCCCGGCGACCAAACCTCAGCATGAAGGAAACAAAATATGGCACACACAGTATTTTCCTGCTGCATCTGGCCCCATGCAGGCAGAGAACACCTCAGTAGAGAAGCCAGGCAAAGCAAAGTCTGTTTTTCTCTTTATCCCAAGAATATTTGTAATTTTTTCGGTCGAATCCATGACCATCCTGCGCACCTCACTACTGTTAAAGATCCCTTAGGAATAATTTTAGCATCAAATTTATCTTATATTTTCACCATATAAATATGACATTCTAAACCTCTCCCAAAATTAAATAATGAAATATGTCAGCAACTTTTCCTCTGGTTTTGTTTTTGATTTTTTTTTTTGAGTAGTCTAATAAATTCGATACTATTTAATATATATATTCCCAGGGTTCAATTATGGCGGTATGCTTTATGAAGATGAGTCGAGTACCTGTTTCAAATTTAGCTGGATGGTTCAGGTACTTGAAGAATAGTTGATAATAATTAATTAGTCTTTAGTAATTGTTCTGTTCATATTGTCAAATCGTTTGTTTCGTTAGTTTAATGAGTTATGTGTATTTGGAATTGTTTAATGCAAGCAAAAGTATGAACCATTAGTTAAAGATTTGGTGTATCTCGTATGTATACAAATATATTTTGGTAACCAGTTACCGAGCTGAGGAAAGAGAGAAGGAAGAGTGGCTTGGCAGTTCCATACCAGCTGTTGCCCGGACTGTGTCGCGCCTCCTGCTGCCTCGTTACTGGTGCTAATGTTATGGTGAACCTTGGGTGTATGACGGGATTTACACTGTGGCTAAGGGGATCCCCAGTTAAGTGCTGAGATTATAAAGCAGTCGAGTAACTCAGTGCGAGTGACAGTGTTCAGTGGAGGCGGTGGAAGGGCAGCAGTTGTTGTGGAGCTCAGGTAGCACATTCCTTTTGGTTATTTACATATTTTCTGGTATTAATATGCTATGTTATTGTGTCTAGGTTTGGCTGTATCGGAGTCCGAGACTCTGGTAGTTTAAAGGTAGCTGATACCCTGCGAGGTGTACGAGTTCAGTACACCGTTAGTCTGTTTTAAGTGGGACAGTAATAAGTATGGTATTTGGGTGTATGTTATCCTAATTGGTTTGCCTCTAGTCTTGTGTGTGTGTGTGTGTGTGTGTGTGTGTGTGTGTGTGTGTGTGTGTGTGTGTGTGTGTGTGTGTGTGTGTGTGTGTTGCTAAGTCCCTGTTGTAGGGAGGGGTTTATGTATATATACCGATATATACTGTATGCTTTCGTATATAGCTAAATGTGTTCCATTAGGGAATTGTGTAAGTTTACATGGGGTTTAAATCTGATATTCGGAATTAAATTTTTAATTGCAAATACAAAGGTTGTTTGTGTATCCTTCTTTGTACATTCTGGTATGTCATTTGTACAGTTAGTTTAAAGAATCTGGAGACACCCACTTTAGGGTGACATATGGCGACCTCCTGCCAGCATACCAGAATTTACAAAGAGGATTTGTTGGGTTTGAGTGCTGACAGTATTAACCTCAAAATGTCCGACCTTGGGACTTTGGTCAGTTTAGGAAAGGAGTTGGGATATGAAGGAGAAGAGCTGAGAAAATTTATTGAAGCTGAAAGAAGTTACTTTGAACAGAATAGGAGAGCAGAAAGGGCAGAACGGCGACAGGAGGACAAAGACCAATTAGAAATGGAGCAAGAGAGGCTAAGACAATTAAAAGAGCGATTGGACTTGGAAGAGCGACTTGCTCAGACTAGGGGTCAGATGGTTACTCAGTCAACTCAGGAGGGGGTGGCGGAAGTGTTAGAGCCGTCGCTGGTACAGATGCAAGTTAAAGGTCCTTCACTGCCACCTTTTGACGAGAATACTGACGACGTGGATTCATATATACGACGATTTGAAATTTTTCCTAGGGCTGTGGGATGGCCATAGGATAGGTGGGCAGTGTTACTCAGTTCCTATCTAAAGAGCCTTGCACTGGAGGTGTATTCTAGACTCAGTGCGGAGGAAGCTGTGCATTATGGGTTTGTAAAGACTGCTCTTATGGACCGATTTGAGCGCAAGGAAGAAGGATTTTGGAAGAGATTTCGTACAGCAAAACCACAAAGTTTTGAGAAAGTATCACAATTTATAACTAGGCTGCAAAATTTGTTAAGCAGGTGGATAGAGTTATCTATCTATCTATCTATCTATTGCCAGACGCCTCAGTCCCGTTCGAAGGGGTGTGTGAATTAATTGTAGCAGAACAATTTCTTGATTGTTGTGGAAAAAAACTTGCAGGTATATCTACGAGAACGAACACCACAGAACCTGCAGGAGATGATAAATCTTGCAGAAGGTTTTGTCCGATCTCATGGTGGATTACTACAGAATGCCCGTACACCATGCTGCTCCTCTTCAGGGGGTAAAGAAACCCGATGCTGCAGTGCAACAGAGTGAGGAACAAAGTAATAAGAGGACATTATTTGTAGAGAAAGGATTGTGTTTCAAATGTGGGAAACCAGGTCATCAGGCACGACAATGTAATGAGAGTACAGGTTACAGGAGTCGACCACAAGTGAATCTCTGTACAGAGACTGATTCTAACCCAGGCAGTGAGGGCGAGACTTCCAGGAATCAACTGTGTGGACAGACAGTAGACGTCGTGAGTGCTTTAGCGAGGATGCCAGTTTCCAAAGGGTTTATGTGTGGCCATGCGGTGGATGTACTGCGCGACACGGGATGCAGTACGGTAGTAGTAAAGAAAGGACTGGTACCGAAGGAGTGCTTCACGGGCCAGCAAAGGAAGTTGAGACTCGTCAATGGACAGGTGGAACAGCATCCGCTGGCAAAATTTGAAGTTCAAACTCCATACTACACGGGACAAGTGGAGGCAGTTTGCATGGATAATCCAATTTATGAATTAATAATTGGGAATATTGCAGGTGCTACAAAATTAGAAAGTCTACTAGAGAGCCATGCTGTTGCAAACAGGTCAGCATCCCAGAAAACTCGTACCACAAAGAAGTTAAAGGTTGTGGACAACTTACAACTGGATGCACAAGACATGAAGGAGGCCCAGCAGGATGACGAACAATTACGCTGTTGGCTCAAATATGCACAAGATAACCATTCTGGGTTTCAAACCGTTAAGAAAGCTAGTTTCTCTGTAGAAAAAGGTTTGTTATTTAGAACAAAGTGTGTTCAAGGGAAGGATATAAAACAATTGGTTTTACCTACGAAATTTAGAGAGATGGTGATGAGTATTGCCCATGAATCGCCTTTTGGAGGACATTTGGAAAGTGATAAAACGTTGGGAAAGATAAAACAGGAGTTTGCTTGGCCTGGAATGGGGGCTGATGTTAAAAGATTTTGTTTATCCTGTGACATTTGCCAACGTATAGTTCCCAAAGGGAAGGTGGGTAAAGTACCATTAAGTGAGGTTCCCTTGATTGATACACCCTTTCAGAGAGTGGCAGTGGATTTGGTGGGGCCCATTGAACCCAGAAGTGAGTCCGGTAAGCGCTACGTTTTGACCCTGGTGGATAATGCCACTCGATATCCTGAAGCAGTGGCATTGAGTAAGGTGGACACAGAGACCGTGGCAGAGGCTCTGCTGGAGATATTTTTAAGGGTGGGTGTACCAGAAGAAATTGTTTCTGACAGAGGCTCTCAATTCACTTCTGATATGATGGGAGAGGTAAGGAGGTTGCTTTCCATTCGTCATCTTCCCACTACTCCCTATCATGCACAGGCAAATGGATTGGTTGAGAGGTATAACGGAACACTTAAGCATATGTTGAAAAAGCAGCCAAAGTTATGGGATATGTACCTTCCCGCTGTTCTTTTTGCCTTCAGGGAGGCTCCCGAGGCTAGCCTAGGGTTCTTCCCTTTTGAACTTTTGTATGGGCGGACAGTCAGGGGCCCCCTTAGTATTTTGAGGGAGTTATGGGATAAGGAAAAACAGGAAGGAGAAGTGCTTACTAGCTACCAATACGTTTTTAACCTGAGAGAAAGATTGGAGGAGACATGTAGACTAGCAAAGGAACAGCTGGAAAAGTCAAAAGCTAAGTATAAACGCTATTTTGACAGGAATGCCAAAGAGAGAGAGTTTTCTATTGGGGACAAATTATTGGTTTTGCTCCCAACTGCAAATAATAAATTGCTTCTACAGTGGAAAGGTCCATACACCATCCAACTTAGGAAAGGTCAAATGGATTACGAAATAGAAATTAATGGGAAATTTAAAGTGTTTCATGCCAATATGCTCAAGTATTATTTCACCAGGCAGAATGGGAATTCAGGAACAGATGATGTTGGGGCTGTAATCGAAGATGAGGAAGACTACGAGAGTGAAGATTTGGTTCTGCCCGGGGTACAGGGTAAGGAGTCCTACACCGATGTACACATCAACCCATATCTATCTACGGAGCAGCAAACCCAAGTAAGAGAACTTCTGCAAAGATTTAGTCCAGTATTGTCCAGTAAACCTGGCTTGACATCTTTGCTTGAGCATAAGATAGAGCTAACCCAACCACAGATAGTGCGATCTCGACCCTATACCATTCCATACGCTTTAAGAGAATCCATAAATGAGGAGATAGAACTGACGAAAAAATGGGATATCATTGAGCCTTCTAACTCACCTTTTTCAACACCAATGGTGGTAGTCAAAAAGAAAAATTCGTCCAACCGCATATGTCTGGACTTTAGGAAATTGAATGCCTTAACTGTTTTTGATTGTGAGCCAATGGCGACCCAGATTACATTTTTGGAGTGTTTAATGGAGTGTTTAATGGGTCAGTGAGGTGGAGTCAAGATTTTCGAAGACTTTAATGATGAGTGAATGGATGTATGGCCCATTTCACTCGACACTATTGGAGGTTCATCTTCTTGTGTGTTTTCCTGTTCCTGTCACCTCCATCCCACGCCATGTCTCAGTGGAGAACAGGTCGTGATGGATGAGGATCAGATTATTTTCCCTCATATTATTTCTACCACTCGTTTTCATATTATCCTACTTCAGTCCAGTTTTAACCTATACATTCCAAATCCTTTCCCACCTTACCCTCCTTGCTTTCCACACCTATTTTCCCTCAGTTCTCTCATCTATTCTGCTTTTCCTCGCTGCAAATCCAATTTCTCCATCTCTTTTAAGGAGCGTGTTCTTAACGACTTACACTTCAGTACGCCTTTTTCTCAGCGAAATATTTGGCCCATATTAATATTCTTTCGTGCGTTTTGATGCAAGCTATGACATTATTGCAGCTATAAATATCATACAGGACAACATGAAAGTTTAGTAAACAAAAAAAGTAGCTGGGGAATAAGTCCTGAGAAACCTCCTGGGTCAGTGAGAACACAGTTCTATGTAGCCTGTTGTCCATAACCATTCTTTTCTGTGCACCCATATCCCCTCATCTGTAGCTCTGCCGTCTTTTCCGCAACATATCTTTCAGCTCCTCTTCCTTAGTCTTCTCTGCATCATGTTTATTCTCTTTGTCGACTCCTCCTTTCCACCTCTTTGCCTTTCACCTTATTCTTCTTTCATTTTCCAGCAATTATTCCTCGGTCATCGTCGTCACCTCCACTTCCTCCTTCCTCATCTCTACAAGCACTATCTCCAGAAGAGCACCACCACCGTAACAATAAAATCTCTTTCAAATTTACAAATTCCGATTTTTGTCTGACTTCTGTCTCGACCATGCCTCAGGGCTGGGAACACAGGGAGGGGAGAGGAGGACAAGAGGAAGGAGAAAAGGTGATGAAGTAAAAAGAGGAAAATATGGAATGAGTATAGAGAACGAAGTAGAAAGAATAAAGGAAAGAGGAGTGAGAAAAGGTGATGATGGAAGCAGGGGGGGAAAAGGTGGAATGAGGAATGATATTAAGGGAGGATGCGAAGAAATAATAAATGTACAGAATGACTGGGAGCGAATGAGAAAAGAAAGAGGATGCGTATGAAGAGATGAAAAAGTAAGGAAAGGAAGGATGAAGGTTGAGAAACGAAGGCGGGAGGTGTAGAAAGAGAAGGAAGGGGATGAAATGTGCAGGGAAACTTTTAATAGAGAGATAATATTGAAATGAGAGGAGGCCCGTCGCTTGTATTACTGGGTGAACAGGGTCGTTGGTAAACAAATACGGCCCAAGAGTCTGATCGGCCCGGGAATTAAACACCAACTTCTCTATTTGCGGACCAAATATGTTAACTCTTAACCTCTTTCCCTCCTTGGCCAAAGGAAGTATCAGGGCCAGGTCCACACTGACACGTTTGTAGCGCAGGGGCTCAAGACAAGGTCACTAGAGTATAGGCCAGAACGTTTTAGGACAGGAAAGCTATCAACGTCCCTGGTAGCATTTACATTATAGAAAAACCGCTGGCCACCTGTGGAACTGATATCAGAGCGCGTTGGCCACAGTACGTTCCGACTAGCATCGCACCAAAATCAGAAAGTTATGCCAAAAATTGAATGGAACAGCTTGCAGGCACACTGGTCAGTAATAACATCTGACGTAAATGTTTACTTTTCTTGCGTATTATATTACTGACATTCCATTCGTCTACCTGTTGATCAGTCATAAATTACTGATATTTCACCATAATGAGAACAACACTGTGGCGTGTAATTCCATAACCATTTTCCCAACAATTAATGTGACACCAACAATATAGTTTGACATTCATGTCCAAGGCAAAGTCGTGACACAACTTGCACAACATAATACTTGCTAGAACAACAATAATTATCAGAGGCGTCTGTTGTCTGTAATGACTCGACTACGATCCCAAGCTTGGCCAGGGAACAGTTTCATTAATCAAACTGCATAAAAAATTAAATTATCTCCCACAAGATCTACTGAAAATTCACGAAACACCCTCGTTAATCACACATCCACGCACTGAGTATGGACAGTGGGAGTTAGTGCCGAAGTGGCGGCATTTGAAATAATTTGTGTGTCCACAAGTGGACTGCTGGACCCAAGGGAACGGGCTGTTAAGCCTATGGGAGAAGTTGTGCACATAAAAGTACCACAATAGCTTCATCTACCACCGCAGTGCAACCACATTTACTCCATCTCTTTCGACAGCAAAGCACCACGTAAACTGCGACAAAATCCAAATGTAAAGGCAGGCACTGGAAGAAGCAACGCATTATTCAGCGAGTGGCTTGACAACACCCCAGGCTTATACAAAGCTAATTGGTGGGATGAGAGTGGCAAACCTTGTCTCTCTGCTCTTACTGTGTTCCCCCGCAGGTTTTCTTCTTTGCTCTCTCTCTCTCTCTCTCTCTCTCTCTCTCTCTCTCTCTCTCTCTCTCTCTCTCTCTCTCTCTCTCTCTCTCAGCCATGCAGTACGATTCTCTCGATCTCTCCTCTTCCTCATGTTTTGTTTCTTTGTTTTTATCTCTCTCGTTTCTTTTACCTAATCAACCTCTTCCCTTTTTTTCTAATTTCTGCGGTTTTCTATCTGCATTTTCCTCTCTTTTACTTTTACATAGTTATGCTTTTCCTATCTCTCTTTTCCCCTCGTCTATCTTCTTGTAATTTTAATTTCTGCTTTTTCCACGCCTCACGTAATGATTAACCCCCTTTTTACGATCATGTCTTTATTTTGTTTTTGCTGATGGCAGACTGATTGTTCAGTTTTGGTACTTCCATAACAGGTAAGGGATTAATAAGGCTATGTCTAACCCAGCCATTTCGTAAATACTCCTAAATTGAATAATATCGTGTGGTGGTAGGCTACTAGGAACAAACAGCAGCAGCAGCATTAGTAGTAGTAGTAGTAGTAAATCAATCAATCAGTCCATCAGTCAATCTTTTATTCTGTAACATGAATTATAGAGAACTAATTATTGTAAATCATTTATATGAGAACACAATAATACTGTATGTTTATATCAATATGTATCAGTCTAACTCTACATTTAAAAAAAATATTTGGGTAACATACTGTGCATGTGAATGTGCCAGTGTTAATATAAGCATAAATACATCATATAAACACATAATGAATGAAATCTATATTGATCTATACACAAAATTCAGATAAAGAAGTAATAAGAAGTTGATAATCCTTAAACAGTGAACAAACCCAACGTTCCTCGTGCCTCTGTACCCACACTGTTCTGGCTCTTATCACGTCAATGGTAAGGGAAGAGACCTCTGCATTATGTAAGTCTTTAAAATAATAATTTAGGAACATGAGAGCAAAAATATCCGCTTCTCAAAATCGGCAGGTTCAAAATCATGATTAAGCTTGGTGATCTGAGTACTCTTTTAAAATATTGTGCATATATGAGGGCCACTTGATGCATTAAGAGTAATTGATTATAGAAAACAAAAAACTCTTCTAAAATGATTGTTAAGAAGTAGGAATGGCAAATGTGCATGGTTAAGAGATGAAAAAAACACAAAAACAAGAGAGCATTCAGGATGAGAGGAGATTTGGAGACCTATACGCAGTACTAAATTCCACACTTTAGCCATAAACTTGTAGGTGGTGGAAAGTAGTAATGGGCAGTGATCGGCCCCGTGGTTGCTGAGATATAAGCTTCTAAAAAGCGTTACGGTCGGGCCTGGCCGGGCCGGGTTGGGCCGGGCCGGGTCGAGCTGCTCATATGTGAGAAAATACCATTATTTGACGGGAGGCTCGCGAAGGCGTCGCCTTCGCTCGTAATCAGACAGTACATCATTCGAGTTCAGATTAATTCAGTTTTCGAAAACAGTGACCAGAATAACTATCACTGTGGACATTGTTACCGTTATAAACCTCACAGACATTTCCTTTTTACCATTGAATAATAATTCTCTAACCGCGCACCTGAAAACCGATCGAGGAACAGAGGCAGGTGACCCAATCGATCATCTCTGACAGCACTCTAACATTGTTTATTTTTACGTTTTCATTATTTCTTCCTATCACATGATCAGACCATCGACATGTATTATTACCATAATTTATAAAGTGTTACTATCCAACATTTCAGCATCAGGCATTGTCACCCATAGATGAGCTAATACTGCACCAGGTTCTTCCCGAGTAAGAATGTACGCTAAAGTCTCCAGGACAGTATACTGCATAGACTACAATGTCATTAATTACTGTTTGCAGATTTGACAGAACCTGTATATATCTTTGTAAAGTAGTTCATTCCCATAAATCACTGTTAATGAAGACATACACTACTGAGGATGATTATTTTACTATTGATTTTTTTTTTGTAAAAAACAATAAAATGTTATTTTAAAATAACAGTGTTAATCTTAGACTTAAAATAGTGTTACTCTTAGACTTAAAATCCTTTCTCACTTAGATAAGTAGTCCTGCCCCGGGACCACCAGCCATGGCCACTCTGGCTTTTTCAGATAATATCACTGGTACACACACACTATCATACTTATCATCCACGTAATAAACCATCCATAATTTATCTTCTGTTGGCATCGTGTCTTGTAAAAACATTTATCAAGTTTGTTAGCTGTCGGTTCCCTTATACCTTCAATATTCTTCACAAGGGAACAACAGTTAAAATACCTTCAGATCATGGCAATCTGTTTAACAAAAATGTGCAGAAAATTACAAATAATAACAACAAAGTTAAAAAGAAATAGTGGGGGATATATAAATATATGCAGCACGTACGTAAAAAAAAAAAAAAAAAAAAAACACTGGCAGCAGCAACAGCAGAAGCAGTAGTACTTGTAGTAGTAGTAGTAGTAGTAGTAGTACCAGTAGTAGTAGTAGTAGTAGTAGTAGTAGTAGTAGTAGTAGTAGTAGTGATAGAAGCAGAAGCAGCAGAAGCAGCAGCAGCAGCGAAGCAGTAGTAGTAGTAGTAGAAGCAGAAGTAGCAGCAGTAGTAGTAGTAGTTATAGTGGTAGTAATAGTAGTGGTACTAGTAGTAGTAGCAGTAGTAGTAGTAGAATCATCATCATCAGCAGCAGCAGCAGCAGCAGAACCAGCAGCAACAGCAGTAATAGTAGTAGTGGTAGTAGTAGTGGTAGTAGTAGAAGCAGCAGTAGTAGTAGTAG